>NC_040025.1:9435583-9735583 GCF_000972845.2 Larimichthys crocea
CTATACTAAATACATTTTAAAGGAACTCCCCGAATAAAAATAGTCTGACAAAGAGTTTTACACAAAATCTTCCTTCATTTGATGCCACCCCAATTTCTCACAAATGAACCAAGAACAAGCAAAGAGAGTATGTACAAGTTCTGAGACACACAAACATACTAATGTGTGCGCCATATAATTAATATTTTTTTACTATTCAGCCCAGAAACTAAAATAAGTAGCATGTTGAATTCAGGTTAAAGTAGCACTTGTACGTGAGGCAGATCGAGTAAAACCACGACTGCAACCACGGCCGTGTTTTCCTGAAACTAATCGTAGAATTTGGGTCCGGGTGTTGCGAGGATGTCCTCATATGGCGCTCTCTGGTGCAGGTGAAGCGCACTTTGTTTATTCAGGACCAGGAGGCAGAAGAAAGTGGCTGCGGCCTGCGAGCGAGTGGCTCCTTTACAGAGCGCCTCCAGGCTGAACGTGGTGTCGCTGTTCCTCTGGACGAACACACAAAACAGAGAATTTAATACCGGAGCGTTAATCCTGCCCCGACCTTGTCATCTTTAAATCCCTCTACGTTGTGACTATAGATTTCAGTCCTGCGTTACAGATACACCACATGACGTGTGTGTTTGTTGGTGTTACCGTGACTCCGATACCTGAGCGTGTATTTTTAGGCCGTGCAGAAGCTTCTGTGCGTGCCTGGTTATCCTCCTGTCCTCAAAGTCCTGGCTGTTCAGCACAGACTGCAAGTTAAAAAGGATTTCAGTGAGCGATGCTCGGCAGATCTCCAAGGCAGCATGGGAAATTAACACTCGCCATCTGCTGAACGCTGATAGATTGCAGCTTGTCTAACGCACCAGCCATTTTTGCAGATAATCATCCATTATTAGTTCACTTCCATCCCAAAGTAGGGACACTCGATGAGGGCAAAAATAATGATTAGATTACTCGTTGATTTAGGATTAAACTTCTACAAATGGTTTGTTTAACAGTGGATCACATTGAACTTTAATTATAATTTATAATATACATATTTATATTTATAATATAATTTAACTGAAAAACAAATATATGCTGAGGCATCATGGACTTCACCGTGTGTGATACGTCTGAATCTTCTCTAACTCATTCAGTATTGAACATGCAGATCTGTACATGTGTACTGAAGTAAACAACTTTCTTTCAAAGATGATTTGGTTTTCTTTTCTATATTTTCAGCTCTTTTTCAGGATTATGAAATTGAATAATAATCTTAAAAGGTTTGAGAAAAAAAACTTACCACCTGTTTATCTAATTAGATTTCTTTATCGAATTAACATTCTCTTTTCTTTAAACTTACATAATCCTGTAATAATCATGTTTTATTTTGGTTGTTTGAGCCAGAACATGCGCTCTTCCAACTTAGTTTTGGGACTCCACGGTGCGTAACGACCGCTCTCCTGACTTAAGTTCCCTGTGTATGAGTGTGTATGTGTTCATGTGCTTGCACGCCATCTGATAACTTGTCTTGTTGACCAAAGGCTCGAGCTGAGCTAAACATAGCACAGCCTGGATGAGGGTAGTAAAGGGTACAAGACAAAATGAGAGCGTCACTGCGAAATGGAATGCAGCACAATAAAAAAACTCAAATCGCCTTATCGACTTATTCCAGAGAGATAAGGCAAATTAAATCTGAGCAGAGTAATCACAGTAACTCCCTGCGCTGGTCACATCTTTGTGTGTTTGTTCACAAGCACCTGAGTGAGGAGGGAGGTTGATGGAGTCTCCTGCTCCATGTAAGACGGATGCACAAACATGGAGTCTTCTGATGGAAGTTCTGGGTGGGTGAACTCCGACCCGTTTTCATCCTGACAGACACACAGCACAGATTATAAACCGTAGATTAGAGAGAATACATACATACCTCCTCTTCACCTAACATGCTAATGCTTACTTGTGCGATCTCGTAGTGATCTGATCTATCGTCCCACGCGTGATCGAAGGGCGTCGTCTCAGTGTTGTGTGTTTTTTCAGGATCCAATGACGAATCTACGACACTGACATCGTCTGTGGTGAGGGCGCTCATGTTCCTCTGAACTATGAGACAGAACAACGTGTGAAAAACAAAACAAAAAGAAGAAAACATCAGTGATTCGATTATTGTTCTTTCACTGCTCCTGTGCAGGTTCCTACCTTCTTGTCCATCCTGACGCATCTCCTCGACTTCACCGCACATACTGGAGTATTTCAACCGGAAAACGCTCTTGACAAACAGCTGCAAGGACAAAATGAGGTTTAACAAGAGCACTTAAACGTTCACTATTGATAGATTCAATGTTTCTATGATAGACATTTCTGGGGTTTGCTACCTCCTTTATCTGTGGAGTCACCACGGACAAACACGTCTGTGCAAAGAGTTTGCCTACACCTCCGCTCTCCTTCCACTGCATGAGCTGCAGGGTCGGCGGGGCCATGTCAAAAGGGCCGACCAGATCTGAGTAGTCATTAAGCTGGTCTCTGATGGACTCATCGGTCAGCTCTTTGGTGTGGTCCACAACCAACCTGCGTTTCCTCTTCCCCCTCTTCTTCTCGGAGTTTGCTGAAAAAAGAAACAGCAGAAGGTTTAAGAGTTTGTGTGACGAGAAACGAACTCCAGCTCAACAGCGACGGTTTCAGGGCGGTGATTCCCACTCTTGTGGTAGCGCCTCATTAAATGTTTGCATAATATACAGTAAGTTTGTGACAGGAAGAAACACAGTGTGAGTTGCTTGGTTGTGCCTACGAGTGGCGGCCACAGGTTCGAGGGCAAAGGCCATCTCTTCATTAGCGAGCAGAGTGGTCTCACTCTTCGTGGGCGTCTCCACCTCCATTCTGTCAGCATCTGGAAAACACAAGAGTCACGATGTAAATGTATTCTGCTGATGAACAAAACATGACACCAGCGGTGCTGCAGTGCCATCAAACAAAATACAGGCGCAGCACTAACGATGAATTATTAATCATCACCTTGTTGATAATTGAGTGCAGAGATCTCCGTGGTTTCATTTTGAGGCCCCTCTGGGATGAAGTTGGAGGACTCGATATGATCACTGGAGTTTGTCAGAAAGTCTACAGGGTCATTCAAAATTAATAAACAACCGATCACTCTTATTATTACAGTAATAGGGGCAGCAGTACACAGCAGATAGCTTCACTATTTGAATGTGATCTGTAACAGAAGTGTGATTTTCTTGATGATGAATGAGCGCAGAGAGAATATCTTTTTCTTATTTGCTCATCATTCACTCGTTATCAAGAACGTCCATTTGTTGTCTGTGTTCAGAGGCCGGATCTTTCAAAGACTCAGGTCATGTCTAGCCTCACAGAGCCCAAACCTAATTCTTCCTCTCTGATCCATTTCATATCCAGGCTCCTAACAGGAACACATTTTTTTAGTGTTATGACATAACCGGTCTGAATTGGGACATCGTATTGGGGTTATACATGTCACTGTGTCACAGCAACATCTTTTGGTCAGTCTGTGTCGAAATGGGATCTTCATCACAATGTTTACTTTTGTAAAAAACACTCTGACAAACTTACTTAGTTTGGTGAAAGGTTAAATGTCACTATATACTGCTTTACACAGTAAAGCAAGTCAAAGGTGCATCATGTTTCTTAGGTTAACGATCATTACCAAGCAGGTCAAACCCTCTGTCCTCATCCCCAAAAGCGTCTCCATGTCCAGCCAGGCCCTGGAAGTTCATATCCAGTAGTCCAGTCTGGTGACTCTGGGAGTCAACTCCTACAGATCAGAGGGGAAACATTGTAAAGTCAGTATGACGTGTCACATCTACACGGAAAACCACATTTTTAAAAAGGTGAAGGTCCCTAAAGAAGATCAAAAGACTAAAAACAATAATCCACTAGTCTGTCTCTCACACTCAGACCTTCCTATCCTGTCTGTGGAGCTCAGCCTCAAGCACATTTATTCCTGCTGTAGATGTAAATCTGGTTATGAATATATAATTTAATTTCTACAACATTTTTCCTAAACTAAAAAAAGCTGAAGGACTCACTCAGGTGTACACAGCATATTTAATAGGGATTATATTCAGATGTGATTTGATGCACCAGCGAGTATTTATCACAGCAGTGCCTAAACTCATCGTAATCAAGGAACATGCGCGGCTTATTAATGTGTTTTTAATTAGTTTTTGAGCCACATGGAGCGCTCACACAGAAAAATAAGATCTATCAGGCTTTAGCCGCACAGAAAATGCTTATAAGTAGAATGTATTCATTCTTGGTATTTGTTCTTTTTTGCATGGGATGTGTTGACAAAGAAGTCTAATTATATTAGAAAGTATATGCTTAGCTTCTACATGTTTATTGCAAGAATAAACGCTGAATATACCAAAAAGCTCTACAATAAATCAAATGGCAATAAGTCACATCGAATCAGGATGGAGCAAACACGAGAAGAAACCGGTTCTTACCGAAATCCGCCAGGTTCAGAAAACCGTTTCCAAAATCCTCTTTCAGAGTGATTTCCTCTGTTCGACTCTGGTTCAGCGTAAAGTGGTCCACGACATCGATGTTCCTGATGTCCCAGTGTGAAGCGAACACACACAATGTGGACACAGACAGACAACAATAGCTGTTCAAACATGTTAGTGTTCCTTCCAGAATTCAAAAACAAAATTTTTAACATCAGTAATGTTTGAAATCCAAACGTTGAAACTTGATTCGTCGCGCTGAGTTTCTCAAAAAGTTCTCTACCTCGGGTCTGGCAGCTGAGCATCAAAAGAAGTGAAATCTTCGATCAAGGTAATTGCTTTTACTGTGGCCTCGAGCCCCTCCACAGGCATGTCTGTCTGACCTGAATGAGAAGCAGAACAAATAATAAGAGGTGTGGACAGCAGCCACTGATTTAACTGAAGAGGTATTTCTTTGGAAGAGGTAAAAGATAATAAATAAAATACAGGCAGCGTGTTGTTACTTTCACAGACGGATTATACACACGAGTAGCTGACAGCTGAGCTAATAAAGCAGTTAATGAGAGTTAAACCTCTCTGTGTGTTAGTGAACGAATAAATGCATTAAGCTTTACTTTTCCAAAACAAGTTGTTTAAGTAATTAAGTCTATATCTCCCTCTGGTGGTTTGTCTCCATTAGGGAAGTTATTTACCAGCATTTCCACTCATGTAGATTCAACTTCATGGATGCTACCGGGTTATGCTGGCTACTGCTACTGTTGAGCCTATTTATAAGACAGACCTCTTTCTGAAATGTTATACAGTTCAACAGCATCTCTCTAAAACATTAAGACATACTATAACCTTTATGACAGGCTGCTGCATTAGATCCAGCTAGATGTACCCAAGGAAATGTCAACTGAGTGTATTTTACTTTGAGTACGACACATTCTGCCTGACCGTGACCCCGTTTCTCCATTTCGTCCTGTAACTGGCTGTGGAGGAAGTTTCTGCAGAGCTAAATTTGCAGTCAGCTTTTGCAGAGTACAGTTTTTGGCCCAATTTATTCAGGAAAAGCTGTCATGAGCTAAACAGAAACAGCAACTGTGGCTAAAAAAAAAATAAAAATACTGCACATTATGTATTTTGTTTCTTTTTCCTTTATGGTGGATCCAGTTGGTCACAGCTGTCATACGCTACCTTTGCTTTTTAATGATTAATATTTGAGCCAGTCCAATGTGACGCCACTGCCCTGTGAAAATCTCTGTGCTGCTTCTGTCTGCTATTTTGTAGTGTTAGCCAAATTAAAACAATATTATTTGGAAATTACAAACAGCAATGGACAGCAGAAGAACATACAGACTGATTAAAGAGTATTTATCATCCAGAGCACAGAGGTCTGTTTCTGTCTCGACTCCAGAGGAGGATAGAAAGTGTCTCCCGTGAGCTTGGAGAGGTTATACATGAAATGCACTTTTTGTTCTATTGTCCAATATATCACAACATTAGATAAACAGGCCTTATCATAAGATGTCCTGATTTGTTTTTCTATCAGATGAATGCAGGTTAAAGTTCCTGTTTACAGGAAATGTTTCACTTTGCTTTGTTTGTATTTGTCATTTTATTTCTTTCTCATTTAAAAAAGGTTCTATTGTACTTTTTTTTATAATGTTTTCTATCTGTAAAGATCTTAACACAGGTTTAATTTAAATCAGATTTATCTTATAGGTTAACTTTAATGTATGTTTACTGTGTTATAGTTTAATTTTAATGCATGTTTAATGTTTGTTTGCTTGTATTTCCCTCAGGATCAATAAATCTACCTATGTATCTATGTGTGTGTCTCATTTTTATAGCCATGCATTGTTTTGCTCTTATAATTGTTCATTGCTTTTGTTTGTTATGTCTGTAGGGACTTGGCTTGGGGACCAGAGGGTGGCCGGTTCAAGTAGTCCAGTATGGACCAAAGTATGGAGGGTGGACTGGTTGGGGTGCCAGTTCACCTCTTGGGCACCGAACCCCCCTCCCCAACTGCTCGCAGGGCGTTGCTGTGGGTGGCTGCCCATCACTCCACCATCTCTCTCCACATTTGCATGTCCCTTTGCATGTGTGTAAGTAACTCTTCTTCTTGTAAATCCATGTGGGGCCGCACACTTTTGGACTTTTACTTACTTACCATTTGTCTCAGGTCTTAAGTTATTAAAAATAGGATGTGTTACCTGGCCTGAATGCCAGTTTAATCTTAACCACAGCATCGCTGCAGTCTGCCAGCAGATACTTTGCTTTCCTGGAGTAGATCCTGACCACACCGATGAGCAGATGACCTGAAGTCCTCAAACCAATCTTCATCTACGGACACAAACACACGGCACACAGCTTTATCACGGTGGGTGACACACACACACATATAATATATATATATATATATATCACTTTATATGAGGGTTTTTTTGTTACCTTTGGTGATATTATGTCTCTGATGGTTGTTTCCAGATTACATTCAAACACATGAGCTTTGGTGAGCTTCCTCTCCCAGTGAGCTGCTAACCAGATCTTGGCCAGCGGGCCGCGTTTGGACGTGAAGAGCTGAGTGTAGAACATCATGTTGAACACCTGAGCCACCTGTCACCTGGTGACGAAACAACAATGACAGGTAACTAGTTTATTCTTTGAGTGCTACTAACCGGAGCTAAAAACATCAGCGGTGGATTAAACTAGCTGCCGTGTTGCTAAGGTAACTAGCCTAGCTCGAGTCACGACCGTTGGGCTAGTTTTAAGTAAACACGACGTCAGCACGTCTTTAACACGGGTCGTGATTTATGTAGAGGTATAAAAAGTGATTAATTAATTAATTAATTACACGCAGGTTCAGAGCTGAAGAGCTTTACCTTTCAAACTTTTGAAAAATGCCGCGTTTTTTTTTTTTTGACATTTAGAGCGTGAGCGTCGCCGCGAGCGGTAACCAAGGGGGGGCGTTTTCCACGTTACCATGGTAACGCGTTATGTGTCAGTTTAATAAAGACCCTGAAAGAAAAGTACTTCACCAACAAAGTCAGGTAAATGTCTTTTTAAACTACAGTTAAAGACCCGACAGGTAAAACGTAGACTTAAACATAAATGTTACACTGAATGTGGCATGTTTTTATTGTCTGAAATTATTGATGAAGGTTTGTTTTGTTGTTTTTATTTGGACTCTTGGAGCAGGATGGTGCAAAAAAAAGGACTGTTGTGTCTACATAATTCATCTTTATTATTATTATTATTATTATTATTATTATTATTATTATTATGACCAACTTCCATATCTGTAAATGTAATGTACTTTCAAAATCAGACTGAAGATAAAAAAAAAAGTTACCTTGGAGGTAAATAGTCTGTTGTAGTCTGTTTATACTGATTAAAACTAAAATTGGCACGCTGATTCCAAAATTGCAGTCAGTTTTTTTCTCTCCACAGTTTACCCTCCAGATGAGCAAAATCCCACTGATTAGCTGCAGTAAGACTTGCCAGCTGATTTTGGTTGGACTCATCTACAGCTACGTGGCAACTTGTTTGTGCAGTCACAAATTGAGACAGTGCGGTGAGAGGTGTGTGCAGCTCCCAATAGGTCAGTACTATCAATATCTGCAAACAGAAAGCCAGCATAGTAGGAATGAAGAGGATTTGTGCTGCTTTTCTCTTAACCTTGTAACCCTACTGTTGTATGTTTTATTTGGTTTTATGCTGTTTTTGTAGTTTTCAAAGCTTGTAACTATTCCATCTTAGGGTTTTATTTACATAGGTATATATTCCCTTTGTTCCAGATCATGTCTGCTCCTGCTACTTCTCGTCCTAAATGCCTAAACAACCCTGACTCCTTTTGCTATATTTGTGCTAGTTTCACCATTCCAAGTCAGAGGAAAGCAAACATCGGTGCATTGGTCAAACAAGCATATTTTGCATATTTTAAAGTAAAATTGAACACATGAAAAGTTGGCATTTGGTATCCCCATGACTTGGCGAGAGCAAAAAGATCATTGCACATTTTGTTTAGTGAAAACAAGCACATATCTGTTAAGTATAGTATTTTTCATATTTTTTAAGAAAACAGGGATCCTATAGTTAAAAAACCTGATGTAATAGAACAAAAATTGTGTTCCCCGGTGTAATCAATACTTTACCAACAAAGTCAAGTAAATGTCTTTTAAACCACAGTTAAAAAAACACAACAGAGGACTTGACAGGTAAACGTAGACTTAAACATAAATATTACGCTGAATGTGGCATGTTTTTATTGCTGAAATTATTGATGATGGTTTGTTTTGTTGTTTTTATTTGGACTCTTGGAGGATGGTGCAAAAAAGGGACTGTTGTGTCTACATAATTAATCAAATCAATTTTTTTTTTTGTATAGCCCAAAGTCACAAAGTACATTTGCCTCAGAGGGCTTTACAATCTGTACAGGGAGTGACACCCTCTGTCCTTAGACCCTCGGTTCAAGTGAGGAAAAACTTGCCCACAAAAACCCTTGAACAGAGAGAAAAGGTGGAAGAAACCTCAGGAAGAGCCACAGAGGAGGGATCCCTCTCCCAGGACGGACAGACGTGCAATAGATGTCGCGTGTACAGGACAAATCAACACAAACATATTGTACAATAACAATGACTGTTAAAATGATTACAGCAGCAGTGGAACCTGTGATAGAGATAGAGAGACACAAATGCACAGCAGCAGCAAATCATGAATTGACTATAAACTGTAATGGAGATAGAGAGAGAGAAGGAGATGTGACTGCATCTTCAACCAATACCGTGCCCGACTAGGCATGACCCTGAAAGAGACAGACACAGAGGGAGAGAGAGAGGAGAGGAGAGGAGACGAGACAGTCTAGTCCTATGGCAGCATAACTAATAATTAATCTTATTATTGTTTTTATGACCAAATTCCATATCCGTAAATGTAATGTACTTTCAAAATCATGAACATAAAAACAAAGTTACCTTGGGGGTAAATAGTCTGTAGTAGCGTGAATGATTGTTGTTCCTCATGCTTTTTGATTTGTATGCAGCAGAGGGCGTCAAGGCACAAGCACTAAGATGCTGAGTACTGGATACAACAAGGTCACCTAAACTCACTGACTCATACAAACATGCAGATCTATCTGAAGTAGGAAGAAACAACCTGTGTGTTGTCTAAAACCCGAAGATATTAAGAAGCTGAAATGTTTGATACAAAATTACTTGATTTGATTATTATAGTTTATATTTTATAGTTTAAGTCTGATTATTGATTGATTAATTGTTCTAATTGTTTTGGCTCCAGGTACATGCAGATTATTTATTTCAGATTATTTCATAATCAGCCACATTTTGTTTAACACAGGATGGTGTGAGCCTGACGTGGAGATGAACCTGTCAGACATGACTGTGGACTTCTTAGCCCAGAGGTAGGGTGAACAAAACCAACACACTCTCTCTCTTTCTCTCTCTTTCACTTAAGAACACAACTGTCCTCAAGTCACCACCGAAGATGAGAATTAAACACGCCAAAATAAGTTTGTGTTTTGAGTTTAACACAGTGCCTTGGGTCGTGCTGCTGCTACTGCACAGGGAACAGCTGGTAAAGCAAGTCATGGTCGAGATTTCAAGAGTTTTAGGGAAAGTGAGGAGAGTGAGACTTTTAAGAAGAAAATCAGACGAGGATAAAGAAGTGACTCCTGCAGCTTTTGGATGCTCTCGCTCCATCTGTGGTTGCCATACAGTGTTTTGGGTAATATTTCTAATCATGTAAACCGTAAAGTTTCCATCTGTCTCCAGAAAAGAAGCTTACACAGCCCAAAATTAAGAATCTCACATGTGGTAAGTTGCAATAACCCAAAAGCGGTTGAGGTAAATCATTGTTTAAGGTTTAGTTTATGTGCCCATGTATTGCCATTTTGCCCATTTGCCAGTTTTCCTAAATGTAATATCATATTAGTATGCCCATAGTGGTTTGCGAGTGAAAAGCTTATCCTCCAGACTTTAAAACATTCTTCACACTGAGAGAAAATAAATTCCTTTGCATCTAAGTTGAAAACTTCATGCATATTTGCCCGGGCTCCCTGCTGGCATTTTATTTAACTGCATTTCAACTTTGATGGAGACTTCAGCAGATACACTACACGCATCTTTGTTTTGTGTTTTCTAAGATTGAAACCCCACATTGTGCTTTCTTATATGTGCCTTTTTTGGATGCACATGTGTATTATCTTCAAAGGGCTGGAACCCCCCCTCGAGCTGTAGCTTTGCTGTCATCATGATTTTGGTCAGTGTGCTCAACAGTGCTTCTATGCACAAGGCTGCCTCAGTGGGAAACAAAGAAAGCTGCACTGAATTGGAAGTAAGATCCATTAAATGCAGAGAGTGCCTTCCCAGGTTAAGCTTGTCCAGTCTATTTACACATCTCAATAATTGTGAATTTTTATTTTTATTTCAGTGGCCTCCAAACAAACAGATTGGTCAGTTTAAAGAGGCAAATAATGACACAAACGAATTGATCTGTTAGATTGAGTGAATTTAAGCAAAGAAGAAGAAATATGAAATAAACAGATGTCTGTTTTTTATGATTGTTTGAAGCAGTACAAACACTGCAGTGAGGCGAGATTTGTTTGAGCCTTTGGAAGTGCCCAGGAATTTTAAACAGAGTCCCCACCGAGGTGCTGCCAATAATGTCAGTCCACCTCGTTTATTGAAAATTAGATTGGCAGCCAATTTGATCTCTGTGCCCGCTCAGGTTAATGAATAATGTTAATGCACCCAAAGCAACACACTTCCTCACAGTTAATTCAAATAAGGGGGAAAAAATTAAGTCACATAGGTATATTTTCTTCATATTTGTAGATTAGAAATGTTAGAAATTAAAAAATATCCTTCAGAAGTTTCTTAAGGTCTCCTGTGCTGCTGTGCTCCATTTATGTGTCAGATCACTTTGTAGTATATTCTGTGAAATGTACAATATTCAACAATTGTACAGAACTCTGGCTTTCTTGGAAATGTTGCAACTTCTTGCTTCTCCCAGAAAAAAAAAACACATAGCAGCGATTATTCAGTGTTTTTATTTCTTCAGTAAATAAAGCTGCACAAGAATTGGTTTTGATAATGATATCAACACATAGCCTACAGTATGCTTTCCTTTATATGCACACATGAAGCCGCACGACACAGTACCACATTAAAAAAGAGAAAACAAAATTAAACATACTTCTGTTTGTGCACTTGTGTGGTTATTAAAATCCAAAGACTAATTTTATTTTAATCGATGGCTTAGTTTTTACAGTAAATGTGCAAAAACTAGCACAAGAAAATGAGGAGTAGAAGAACAAACATAGGAGCATCTATGCATTAGAGATTATAGACACTTCTGTGGGTGCACCTGTTTTATGCCAGTCAAACCAAAACAATTAAAAAATATTCATCAATCAGGAAATTACGAAAATTACGAGGAGCTTCAAACATTTTCACAGCTATGAGCTCCTTTGAAAATCCTATTTTCTGATATTTTTTTTCACCTGGACACTTGAAGGATCAGTGTGTAGGACTTAGTAGCATCTTGTCGTGGAGGTTGCAGTTTGTAACCAACTGAATACCCCTCTCCTCACTTTTCAAACATGCAGGAGATGCTATGGTGGCTGCCACTTCAACCTAAAAGCCATAGATAAGGTACAAAACATGGATGTCATATCTGTGCTGTCGCCCACAGGTTTATGAATAGAGGTTCTGGAGGTTCTGGTTGACACCGTCTTGGCTGTCCTGCCTCTGCCGCCTCCCGGCTGCTCTAAAAAACGGCAAAGACGTGGATCATAGGTGGAGCTGAGGCGGGCTGTTAGTTTATGCATAACTTTGACATGGTGGTAGGCTCCGTGGAAGAGAACCCGGCCCCTCTGTAGGCTCATTCTACACTCATAAAAACAAAGAACAAAATTTTATCAGTGTCTAAATTAGATCTTTTACCCCAGAAACAGTCTGAAAGTCTACAGCGTGTAAACTGTCCAACAGTCTGTAGTAGGAGAATGTAGAATGGCTGCAGGCTACGTGGCACAGAAAAACCTCTTTGATACAGTGATACACCAAAATCAAAGTCTTTTAAATATCAGATAAGCTTGAAGTGGCTGCTAAAATTGGTCAGTTTGAGTTAGTCTTTGTTAGGATGGATTGAAATGTTGACAAGGACACAAACATTCAAGCCTACAGGAGGTGAATACTTAACATCTTCACCACCCGGGTGTCAGCATACATACAGCAGTTACACACGTCCTTTGATTACACATTAATCTGTAGATCTTGCAAAAACAAGAAGGACCATAGAGAGTTTCTTCATCTCCTCTGAAATAATTGATCTGATGTGTTTTTTTGTTTTTTTGCACAGGCCAGATAAAATAAACACAGCTCATCCTCATATTACAAAGTAGTGTCACACATTTGCCTGATTCACCTTGAAGCCAGCCAGCACGGCTTCTCCTTGTCTAATTTATCGAGCTACTATACATTAAAACAGGAGCTGATACAGAAGTACACATCAAGACATTACAAGTTTTTTTTCATGGAGTAAGCACAGTGTGGATTTCACAATGAAGGGGTCATGAGTTACTTTGAGGAAGGACACTATCAGAGGTCCTTTCAAGACTGTGTTTTTGTCATGCTGTAATGTCTTTGTGACACAGTCTTTATAGCTTGTGCAGGCTCTTTGTTGTTTTGTTGTCCATACTCAATAATCTCTGTCCTTTTGAGCAGCTGTCCCATTTTGTCTGCTTCATAAAAGCAGCAGGACGAGGAGGTTGTACCACTAGAGTAAATCAGCCTGTGGCTTGGCAGAGAGCCGGGTAACTGTCACCTCTCTGTAGGTGGATCCAGTCAGGATGCAGGCAGTCCTTTGGGGAGTGGCCACATGACACGGTGCTGCATTCTCATTGCAGTGCAGACACGCGCCGTAGCCCTCCTGCTGCCCATTGGAGAAGCGCGTGGAGACGCTCATGTCCTTGTTGCGCTGCGAGCCGGATCCAAAGCACTCTTTGGGATCTGACTGTGGACTCCCCCTGTAGATCCTCTGCCGTAACATAGACGTGTCCCTGTAGAGGCACTCACGAAAGTTGGGCTTACACAGCAAGTAGACCATGGGGTTGTAGATGGTGGAAGACTTGGCGAAAATGGCGGCGAGTGCGAATGCTTGAGGAGGAACCTCCGTGGCGTCTCCGAACGCAGCCCACATGGCCACAACAGCATACGGGCTCCAGGCACCCAGGAAGCCGATACATACGGCCACCGACAGCTATGGAGAAGAAACATTCACACATACACATGCAGACACTTGTACATGGATACACACACAGCAACAACATGATATGCAGATTTATTTAGTGTCAAACCAGTTGTAAAATATCATTTATATAACATTTGAATACATTACTGTGTCATATCCTACTCTGCACAACCTGAAGTCAATGATGCTCAAATCCTCTGACCTTGACAATGAGAGAGTGTGCATTGGTGGTCTTGGTCTGCGGTGACACATGCTGCTGGACAGCCTGACGTGACCCCCGCACCGTCAGCAGAATGAAAGTGTAAGAGAGGAAGATGACAGTGCAGGGCAGCGCGTAGCAAAAGACGAAAAGACAGACGATGTAAGACAAAGCTGAAAGCTCGTGGTTGGGCGCATGCCAGTCAATGCAGCAGGCTGTGCCGTAAGGTTCAGGACTGTAATGTCCCCACTGTGCCAGGGGCCCTACAGCAAACACAGATGCATAACACCACACTCCAACCACCAGGAGGCGGGCATGGGTCGAGGAGAACTTGTTACCTGATCAGACAGGAGACAGAAAAAAGGATTATATGCTGTTGTTGTGGTCATTTCTATCCTCAAACGTCATCGCTCATCGTGGTGTGTTATCTACTCACCATGGTTAGGGAAGCAGACTTTAAGGCAGCACACTAAGGAGAGAGCTGTGAGGTTGGTCAAGCTGCATAGACCAAACAGTACTCCACACATAGCATAGAGCTGACAGGTGATCTCTCCAAACAGCCACCTGTACACAAGGAGAAAAGGGACATTTCTTGATTATTTGATTCTTTGTTTTGTCTGTACGCGGCCAGGAAATTTCTTAAGCTCAAGGTGAACTCTTCAGGCGGCTTGTTTTGTCCAACAAGCAGTCAAAAATCCAAAGATATTCAGATTACAAAGATACAAAACGGAGAAACAGGATAACAAGAACAAGATAAAAACGACCTAAATCGTCAAAATAGTTGCAGATTACAGTCAAAAAAAATTTCACAGAGGAATCAATTTGATATTTCTCAAATGGGAGAAATGAAACGAAGAGTGAAATATGAGGCACCTGTGTGAAAAAGCTGACGGTATTGCCAATGGGAATAAAGAGAGCGTCATCCCAAGGTCACTGATGGAGAGATTAATGATGAAGAACTCCGCTGGCTTCAAGGTCGATCGCTTGTGATATGCAACAAGTAGCAGGATGCAGTTGCCCATGAGGGACAGTATACCTGTACAAAGAAGAAGAAGAAGAAGAAGAAAGAGAGTGAGCTGAGCTGCAGATTGTGCACCTGCGGGGATGAAGCAGAGATTTGCTCGTTGTGTCCACTCACAAAATGCGCTGTAGAGCGAACCCATGAGGTTGTCGTACTCCTTGGAGATGGTGGAGGCAAACACGTCGGATGTGTCTGAAGCATTTCCCATCTGAAACGTTGTTGGCATTAGCACAAACACAAATTAATCATGAACAATGCAATCAATGATTATTGGTTGAATTAACTCTATTCCCCGTAGATGTTGCAGGCTGGACTGAAAACAATATATTGTTGAGAAAGTCTTCAATAACGGCAGTAAAAGCTATTCCCTCACTGCTTGGTGTGAAAATCTTCTCCAGGTTTGTTTCTAATACATCTAAAATCTGTTTCCTTTGGTGCAAGCTGTGCTGTCTCGCTGCCTTTGTTGCACAATACTTCTAGCAGGATCAAATAGATGAAAAAGCTTCTTTAAAAAAAAATAATAATAAGAATAATCCTGTGCAAAAGATGAAATTTGTATTAAACATAAATCTTTTAAAGCAGGATTGACAGATGGAAAGAATTAAAAAGACTGTGCCTTTCAGGATTTACAACAAGATGAGAGATTGAGAGTTAGCGAACAAAACAATCATGGTTTAAGATAATGCAATATTGTCCCCGGCTGACACGTTTACACATGATTCATGTGACAGGATAGTTACATAATAATCAGAGGTAAGAGGGTGTTCACAGAGAGCTGACAGATATTCAGAGCTAATAAATTAATAGAACAATCCAGTGCCAGAGGCACTCATGCTCTTTGTTACGAGCCAGACTCTCAATCTAGGCAATCAGTATCTCCTCTGCACACATACTGTATCTGCAAACATGAAGATGATTGCTATTCAGTGCATCACTGTGCCGCGTAGAAGAAGAATGATAAATACAAATGGAAATCGGAGAGGAAAGCACCGTGATGCAGAGGCAACGCTGACTCGCAAGGACTTGAAGGCAATCGCGCAGAGGATAGAGAACAAGGCTTCATTACTATGCAAGTCAGCACACCAGTCAATGACGAAACGTCCAGTCAGTCTGAGTGGACGGGAGTCAGCAGAGTCAGTAGTTATGAGCAGTTTTAATGCCACTCAAGTCCAAGAACTTCACTGTGATGTCGGCACAATGAAGGACTCCGTAATCAATAAAACATATTTGTTATTGGATGATTTGTTTGAGCCCGACGGGGGGGTTGAATTTCATCGAAGTTTTAGATACACAAAATGAAATCAGGCTGCATGTACAGTGTGTGTGTATACAGTCTATACAGTGTATGTAGTGCTTAATTTGTGTTTTTATGTCGCTATTTCCAATATCAAAGAGCAAATATGAGGCAATATAGACTCTAATGTAGTCTAATTCAACAGTCCAGCAGTACATCCTTACTTTATGAAGGTTATAGTGTTCTGTTTCTGTTGAAGCTGCTTCAAGAGATGTTATACTTGAAGGTGTTTCTATTATTTCATTAATCCTATTCATGTCAATGAGGCTCGGCTAAATAATGGTTAAAAGAGCTTGGGGTGGTAGACGTGAGAGAGAAACGTCTGCACTCTCAGATCGTTTCAATTGATGTTTTATCTCCTGCAAGGTCTTGGACTGTCACGTCTGGTGGATTCAGATCTGGGCATGCTTCTCTCTTAAGTGTGCTGGCCTTAAAACTCCGGCTCAATCCTGTGTGAACAATCAGGCAAAGAAATCCTGTACTGTATTATTTGTGGCAGAGTTGAATCTGTATTGTTTGACGTGATATTACCTTTAAATATGTCTCTCGAGCTGAACTCCCGTCCCTGAACATGTTTATGTAACCGGAGGGACAAAACCAAGATGACCCTCCACCACGTGAATGTGAAAACGAAAGGGAGGAGGCCGACGGAGAGAGTCGGGCAGAGCTTAAACCAGCTGAACGGCGCCTTTGGTTCACTGTGACAGATTGAGTATTTTGAGACTGGCTGAGCTGTGACACTACTGTTATCATGTCTCCGAGCCTGGCTGAATAACTCCTCTGTTCAGCTGTGATTAATGGGACGCCTTTGAGACAGGGACAGGGACGTTGACCTCCGGATGATGATGTAGGGGGAAAAACATATATCGCCAGCCGCATCTGGCTTATGTACCCCGTTATTTCATTTATGATTCACATTTACACCTCACCCTCTCCTGCCCTGACCCATTTGCTGAAGTTTATGTCTCTGCCGAGACATTTTGACTCGTGTAATTTACTCAGGGATGAGATTTAAATTTATCTATCTGCAGTTCACTGCTGCTGTCAGCTTGACAAGTTTCACTGCTGCATGTCGGCAAACTTGTGACATTCGTGTGATGCTATGGAAACCAGGACTGTCACATTCAGGTGTCTGTGGTTAAAATAGATAATATATGCCGCGGTGCAACAGCAATGACACCACATGCATGAGCTCATGAGCAATGACAATTGCAATGTCGGCATGTCTGCATGGGCTTTAGAGATTGGCAGCCAGTCTCAATCTTTGACCTGTGTTTTCTACTCAATATAATGAAACTGCAAATATGTCTCCAGAGGTTCCAACACTGTGAAAGTTAATGAGACTTTTTAATTTTAGTGCTTCCTTCTGGGTTGGAAATAAGTCGCTGCCCCAAGCGAAATAGTTTGAGTATCTCGGGGTCTTGTTCAAGAGTGATGGGGAAATGGAGCGGATTGGTACGGTGTCGGCAGCATTGCAGAAGTTGTACCAGACGGTTTTGGTGAAGAGGAAGCTGAGCCTGAAGGCAAAGTTCTTGATTTACTAGTCTATCTTCGTTCCAACCTTCACCTATGGTCATGAGCTTCGGGTAGTGACTGGAAGGAAGAGATTGTGGATACAAGTGGCCAATATGAGCTTCCTCCTAATCGGGCATCTGATTAGGATGCCTCCTGGACCCAGAACTGACTGGAAGGACTTTATGGCCTATCAAGCGTGGGAGCGCCTCAGGATCCCCCAGGAGGAGCTGGAATTTGTCGGTGGGCAGAGGGACATCTGGAACGGCCTGCTAAACCTGGTGCCACCGCAAACCAACCTCTGTTTAACATGAGGAAATTAATGGAAAGAGATGGTTCTAATCATTTTTACATGATGTTGCCTTCATCTTACACTTTTTATACAAAATAATGAAGGCATTGGTATTGGTGATTTTAGCTTGGTGTCATCTTTGTGGCGTTGCATTCACCCCCAGCCCTCACTATTTGTATCTTATGCCATTATGAATCATAAAACATTTGTGTTTTGATTAAACAGCTCTGTCCCTTGTACATTTACAGTGTTTTCATCCGTGCATCTCATGGCGATATTCACTCTTATATGTTAAAAACAAGCTAGAAGAATTTTTTTGTCATCACAAAATGGCCGTTAATTTTAGTGTATGTAAAGGATTGTTACTCTACGTTTGCAGCTCTTTTGGCTCTTTAAGTCTTCACAGTGTACAGTTTGTCCACATTAGGACTGCAACTAACTATTATTGATTAATATGCCTTATTCTCTCTATTTAAAGTTCCAGTGTGTCAGATTTATTTACAGAATATGGCTTAAAAGGAATATAGTATGATTAACTATGTTTTAATTAGTTTATAATCACCTTTTTTTGTTTTTGTTACCTTAAAATGAGCCTTATATCTACAGACGCAGGTCCTCTTCCACAGAACCTCCATGTTTCTACAGTAGCCCAGAACAAACAAATTTAATACTGGTGCTAATTGCCATCATACTGTCTCCTGCTACTATCCTACACTTCGGTCATTTAATTAAACCTCTTAGCCTCTAAAATCAAAGCAGCACAGAGGTTCAGTGGTTAGCAGGGCCTTTCTGTTTGGAGTTTACAGGCTCTCTCTGTGTTCTCGTGGGTTTTATTCGGGTGCTCTAGTTCCTCCAACACCATTATACATATGTCAGATTAATTTTCCTGTCGGTGCCCTTGACCAAAGCACTAGCTTAGACCTGGAGTTGATCTCCTGCTCCAGATTTCCCTATACGTTCCCTGCATTGCATGTAAACCTTGACTTGGACATACATGACACACAGTGTGCTATGTGGCACATTGCCTGAAGACCTAATGAGACATTTGTGAGATTGAAATGGACTGTATTCAACCTCGCTGTGTTTGGCCGCCCCCTCATCTGACAGTGACTGACAGTGACAAGTGAATGCCACCGCAGTGCAATATTTACACTGGGTTTTAGCAGCATGACGAGGACTGCTTGGAGACAAATGTTTCAGATGTTGCCAGGCTTGCTATGACATATCTTTATGTAATGACTGTGAAGAAAGATCACATGATACAATGTGCACCTAACATGATGAGTTTAGGACACCCAGCGCTGCTGTATAGTAATCCGACTGTGACAGTTGTCACCTGATAATCGAGCGGATAATTGAGGCCGCGTTCTTGTCCGTTCTGGATTATGGTGATGTTGTCTATAGACCTGCTTCTGACTCCATGAGATTCAGTTAATCACTCCGCCCTGAGATTTATCACCACTGACAGTTATTTTACTCATCACTGCATCTTGTATGAAAAGGTTGGTTGGACAGGAAGACGTGACAAGCATTCGATTCTTTTTAAAACTGATCCCATTGTCATCGTTTAAGATGCACACTGTAAATTTTTGGAAAACTGCTGCACACACTTGGAACATTTTACGACACACATAAAACTTTAGCACACTTCTACCTACATGTATAGTTTGAAACAGTGATCACAAACTGCTCTGATCTTGAATGTTTCTAACTGCGTCCTGTTGTGGTCTGCTTGTTCATTTTCTTGTTTTCAACATAATGGACAATGAGGACTTGCCCTCAATGATTTTTGAGATTTAAATGGAGGGTGAAAGAATGAATGCTGTCTGATTTTTGTCATACACAAACGTCCGTCCATCAGTTTGTCTAGACTGAAATATTTCAACAACTATTTGATCAATTGCCATCATTTTTGGCACTGATTTTCACGGCCCTCAGGTGATGATTTTTTGGTACTTTCTGCTTTAATTGATTGTGATGGCTGGAGAGATGAACAGGCAATACAGGGAAGAGAGAGAGAGAGGCTGGAATTGAACCCGGGTTGCTGTGGTAAGGACTTCTAACCTTCAAACATGGGGAGCTACTGGGGTGCCCCAAGAGGAATAAATTTTAATGACTTTATTGGCAGTCTCTCTAGCGCCACTAGCACTTCAGTTTTTACTGTGTAATATCTCAACGTATGCTGGATGGACTGGCACAGCACAGTTTGATACAGATGTTGCCCAGACAGTGAAACAGTTTGAGCCTGCTGAACGCTCTATTACGTCTTTTTGCTTTTCTTGCACAGTATTCTTAAACATTTGGATTTGAACTTAACAGTCAATAGATTTGAAATTGAAAAAAATTACAATATCAACTATATTTCTGAAAGGTCTGATGCAAACAACACAAACACCGGTCATTTGACATGTCCTTAAGAGTAATTGGATTACTTTTCATACTGCACAATAAACAATCAGAACTGCTGATATAAAATGCCATAACGTGTAATGTAATGTTAAACAAGTCTCTGATCTTGACGCCGATGGGAAGGACAGCAGTCACAAAGAATGCCAAAATAAATAAATAAATACAATTCTGCCACCGTAGTAAGTCATCATCACTCCTCCAACAACTCCTTCCCCTTCCTGACACAAACACATTACATAACCACAGCGTGTGATTGAGTATGGGAAACATCTCAGTGTCAGTGTTTAGTCAGCTGTTTTCATTTGTTAGAAGACTCAGCTGAAGGTCATCCGCCCTGTTGCATCCAACACAAAGACCTCGTACTGTAGCAAATGAATCGCTCACATACGTCTAGGAAACAACAATGGGCAGTTCATGCATGCAGTCTGAGCTCGACTCGACTCTTGAAAACAGTCAGTATAGCTGCGACTATAACTTTGACTTTTGTGGATTGTTACAGCGGGGTCTCATCACTAATCCTGCTGGAAATCCCACAAATCGGCTGCGATGCCTCTGCCTTCATTTTGCATTATAGCCAGCACAATTTACCTCTAGATAGCATGTGAAACTTGACTGATGTCCTTCAGTAAATTCCCCTTTAACACATCCAGATGTTATCACGTTAGAGGTAGAGCTACAAGATAACTGTGTGCCTGAAATAAACCACCAGACCTATTGCACAGAAAATAAAGGTTTCACCAGCTTCTATATCTCAGCATTTATCGTTGGGAACAACATCAGCAAAATCCAGAAGATCAAACAAGTGCGTCGCCATCGATGACCCTGTTTTTTTGTTAATGTCCAACCTCTTTGTATTGCACTGGAAACATAAAAGACACCCCAATGCTTTGGTGCTTACCTTCCAGGGAGGAATGGCTTGTCCTCATTTAAACTCATGGAGGCCAGGTGGAGAGCAGGACACAGACGAGAGGAGCTTGACCAGCCAGTGAGACAGAGAGGAGGGACAGACAGACAGAGACAGAGAGAGGTGGACCTGGATCTGTCTGTCTCACACTGAAGAGTCCCGCTAAGGTAATTTCCTCTTCTTCAATGACACATCCTGCCAGGTAGACACACACTCGCTCTCTCATACAGCATGTGCATCATTGTGGAGATGCATAGAGCCTCACTGATGTAGAGCGAAAAAGCCACAGTGACGGCAGGTCAGCCAGAGAGAGAGAGAGAGAGAGCGAGAGAGAGGGAGGAGGAGAGAGAGGGATCAGCATAATACCGGCGAGTGTCACTGATGACTCGAAGTACCATTCCCCACCCTGTTTTTCTCCATCCGTCCGTACTTTCAGCTATACTTATCTGTGACACTCTGATTTGTATCTGCTCTAAAATTATTCACATGTATCTGAATGATGCATATGAGGTGGGTTTTCCCAAATCACTCGTTCGTCCAGTCACAGCGGCTCACGTCTGCACCTACAGTATGAGCAACAGTGTGTGTGTGTCTGTTCACTAAGTGGGGCTGCAACCGACGATTATTTGCATCATCAGTTAATCCACCGATTACTCGATTGGTTAATTTGATTTGGGTGACGTCATAAAGTGCATTGGAATTCAGTTTGCTGTCATAGAGGACCAAAGAAAACAGAAAATATTCACATTCACTGAGAAGTTATGGTTTAGTGTTTACCAATCTTCCTGCCTTTGTGTATCTGTATCTGTTTCAGCCTGTTTAGTTTCCATCTGTGTCACACTTCTCCTTGTGCGTTTTACCACGTTGTTCCATGCTGGATATATAAACAAGGACGACCAGGTGAAAAATATGACTTTGTTATTGAGATCAGAATTAAAATGATAAATGAATATTGTCCACCCGTCACAGATTAAGTGGTTGTCAAATTGAGAATGGTGGCTCACGCTCACCCTCCTCGCCCACACAGTTATAATCATATTAATCTTATCAACATGATGATCTGCTGTGACACTGGAAATCTGTCACAGTTAGAGAAGGTTTGACTGTCACGCTACATTCTAAGGCTATTTTCTTGAACTAAATTGTAACATAAATCAGAAATCTGATTCTTAGTAATTTACAAAATTACTCAAATTAACCAGCAGCTAATTTAATACTTGCTTTTCATTTCATTTTAATACAATGAACAATTATACAATTAATCGACTTATCGTTGCAGCTCTAGTGTACAAACTAATCAGGCAATCAAAACCTGGAGGAAAGAAAACCAGCTGTTGATTATAAATTTATGTGTGGATGCAACATTGTGAAGGTGGATTAATAGAATATTCATATACTGCAGGATGAGACTGTGAAGTTAAAATCTTAAAGAGATTTATGAGATTAGATTTTGATTGTAATTTTTAATCGTGTGAAGAAGATTAGACAATTTATGACAAGTCTTTCATGATCCTAAATAGTTCACGGTGAAGAAATGAAGCAGCAGCAGCAGCAGTTTATGATCGTACCTGTTGCTACTGTACTAGTAATTAATGAATGTGTTAGCAGGCATTGAGAGTCATAAAATGATATTTCTCAGGTGTTTCTCTTAGTTCAAGGGTCCAAACCAAAAAATTATTTTTCCAGTCCTGTTGGGGATCATTTGACCTTCACCTGAAGCGCTGTGTCACCCTACTTTATCAAACCCGTGCAGTTAGCTCGGAGCAGGCGCTGCTCCCAGACTGACAGTCATGGAAAGCCGCTTAAGGGAGCGTGTGTTCATTCGCTGAGCTGTGCCGAGGCTGCAGGGCTATCAGAGCAGCGCTGTCATATTAATACCTCAGCACAGGGTCCTGGTCTTTCTCAGGCTGCTCGCACTGACACGTTTAGAGGAACTTAGTGTCACAAACATTGGTTCGCTGTTGTGTGAAGTCTCTTCATGACTTATTGGAGGTGGCAGGAGGCAGGAAATGCTCAGAATGAGAGGAAATTATGAGAGAAACACGTTGAACATGAGTGCAGTCACTTTTCATCAGGTCATAAAAGACGCAGTGGATGTCAACAAGTCACCACGCTGCAGTAAGATATGAGAATGTTTGGTCCAGACTCAAAAACAGTTTGATGGATTGCACTAAAATTTGTTACAGATCCTCATAGTCCCCAGAGGATGCATCCTAATGGTTCTGGTGATGACTTTTCTACCACCAGCAGTCCCAGACAGCAGATTGGTGGTTTTGAGTTATGTAATTTTGTACATTTACGTCTCCCTTATGATGGATTGTAATAACTTTAGTGATCCCCTTACCTACTTTTTATCTAAAGTCATCATCAGTTCAAATTTATATAAAAAATACCAGCTTGTGGTGTCGATTAGCTCAGAGCATCCGCCCCATGTATGTATGTATGGCTGTAGTGGCCCAGGGTTCACATCCGACCCGTGGCCCTTTGCTATATGTCATCACCCCCATCTCTCTCTCCCCACATTCCTGTCGGTCTTCAGCTGTCTCTATTCAATAAACTTGAAAAACGGCCAATAGATATCTTAAAAAAAACAGCAACCTCTGTGTTTGTGAAGTGAAGCCAATGCAGAAGTGCCAAAAATTGCAGTTCCTCAAACGTCCACTTGAGGCTGGCTACAGAAGTGAGTCAGTCTCCATAAGTCCCTATGTTCAAATGTCCAACTTCACAGCAGAAATAAACATGTTTACAGTCTGGTACAAAAAACAGTTTTGGTCTCTACAGCTAAATTCCTCGTTCTTGACAACTGTACTGAGTCTGAATTCTTATAGAACTCACCTGTTCAAATTATATTAAGGTTTAAAGCTATGCTTAATTAAGAGCGTGGCCGCTTTGATTGACTGGTAGGTGCTGTGACAGGTGGCTTATTTGAGCAACCAGGCATCACTCGCCCTGCCTCAGGTCCACCAATGATCCACGTCTTTACCCATTTTTAGATTAGGAGGGAGGCAGAAGAGGCAGGAATACCAACATGTTTGGTATTTTCCCGCCCTTGAATCTGCCTGAGAATATGAGATTTAATGTGGTTAAAGCAGGAACATTGTTAAAGCTGTCTGCATTCATCTAATGTAGATGATTCCTACAGTATCTGTCGTCCACAGTTTATAGAAACGTGCTCCTTCAGTTCATTAAATCTCTGCAGCCTTCTCAAGGCAGCAGAACACAGGTTCATTAATAAGCCTGAAACCTGAGAGGAGATAATAAACACGGCTGTCCACTCCATTTAACTTGATTAAATTACCTAGAAATGACACCCAGGCTGCTACAAAATAACCACGCACACCTCAGCACACGTGACAAACATTGGATTACAGGAGCTCACTTTGAAAAGTGGATTCTTCTGTTGTTTAGCTGCCTGGCTTTAACTTTACTGTTTTATCTCACTCTCACCACTCTCATAGCTTCATTTAAGCAGCAGCAGCCAGCTGTTTTCTGAGAAAAAAAGCTCCAAAAACCCACTTTAAACTACCTGCTCAGCACCAAACAGCAGACATACAGCCTGCATCTGTTTAATGTGTCCGGGGTGGTGCAGGGCTGGTGGTGGCAGGAATCCAAGGGTGCAGTAGTGAACAAACAGAGCTGGACGTGGCAGAGAAGGTTTTCCTGAAGCAAAGTCACCGACAAACAGAGAATGCTATCAGGGAGACCGAACGATCTGGTGGAGGCTGGGAGAAGGAGGCGGTCTTTTATACTGTAGTGGTTGATTGCTGTATGAGGAACAAGTGGTGAGGCAATCAGGCAGGTAAGAGGAATTTGGAGGCCGCGCCCAGCGACATGCTGAAACTGGGAAGGGGAACACAGCAGGAAAAAAACGAGCAGCAACCTCTGTGGCTCTGTAGCTGATTTCCACATTCGTGACAACTGTACTGAGGCTAAATTTTTATATAACTCACCTGTTCAAATTATATTAAGGCTTAAAGTTATGCAGAATTGACAGCCTGAAACCTGTGGGTGACGTCACGGATACACTGTCCATTCTTTACACTGTCAGTGGAAAAAACACTGGGAACATTACTGTGTTTTACCTATTAAAAATAGCCTTAATTGCTTAAAATATCAGATCACATTTCTCATTTATGGTCCTGAACATGATTTCATACTGTAAATATCTATAAATTACTTTTAGACTATAAGCTGTTTGAGGCACATATTCTGACAGGATAGTGATCTGAAATTGTCATCTAGTCTTCAGTACGGATAACTGTGGCAGTGGACTGAGAGCAGAGATCATCCCTCAACCTTCTCAGCGGCCGGATTACAAACCTTTAGGCTGTAGTATTAATCCGATGAGCCACTGCAATGTGACTAATTGGCGCTGCTGGAAATTTCGGCCTGGCTCTTGTCAGTGAATAATTTAAATATGAATGTAGAATAATGAACGTCTTTCAATGATGCTTTTTTTTTTTCTCCTGCTTTTTAAGTAGCAACTGTCACTCTGATTAGTGAATCCTACATTGTGCCCAAAGATGAGGAGAAAGAAGCACATCTAGGTCAGCTGATCTTCTGTTGTTAATTGAACCAACTTCAGTTATATGTTTTCTTGTTATATCACCAATAAATGGTAAATGGATTGTACTTATATAGCTTCTTCAGACCACTCATAGTGCTTTTACACTACACATCTCATTCACCCATTCATACACTGATGGCATTCAATTCCATGCAAGATGCCAACTGTTTATTATTTATGATAAATCTGAATATTCTAATGAAATGGACACTTAATACAACACATAACAGAAATCCACAGTACACAAATCTAAACTATTTTAACATTGCTGTAGGAAAGTGAGACTAGCATTCAATAAAAACGTCATGGATTAAAGCAACACCCGCCCAACTCCACCTCTTATTGGCTTACCATGGAATTTTACTCAACCTCAGCCAATCGTCATCATTTATGCGATTGTCTCGTGCCCCCACCCTCACCAAGGAAGGAGAAACAAGAAAAATCTTTGCCGCTCGGCTTAGAGATCCAGTTGGTCTGATGAAAAACAGCTGCCTTCAATCATAGTAACGCTTTTTGCAGTAACGATAATGGCATTATAATGATGGGAAGAGTAATCAATTAGATTACTCGTTACTGAAATAAGTAACGCTGTGTGTGTGATGGCTCTGGCCACCATGTTGGCAGTCCTCCCTCTGCTGCCTAATCTAAAAATAAAAAATAAAAAATGTAAAGGTGACAAGTTGTCATTTTGCTTTGGACAGAGGCTAAGCTAAGCAGCTGCTGTCTCTAGATTTAATGCAGAGGCATGAAAGTGGTATCGATCTTCTGGTTTAACTCTCTCTCAATAAACGTGTTTCCGAAAACATAATACATCTTATATTTTCTGTCATTAATGATAGTTTGCACCCCATTTTGATGCATTAACTTCTAAACATGGTCTAAAACCAAACACTAAATTAAACATCTAATTATCTTTTCATTATAAACCCCCCAAACTTGCAACAGTACAAGTAATACTCCAATCAATAGCTTAAAATATGTGAATGATAAATCTCACTGTGACTCATCACTCATACACAATCTACGTATACTGTCATATCAAGCTCCTTGTTTTAAGTTGTATATATTTATGTCTATATCTGTGTATGTACACTGAGAGCAAAGTGAAATCTGGGTCAAATTCTGTGTATATGTTCAAATAAATCTGATTCTGATAATATTGATTAAATACTAATTAAAAATACATAAAACTTTAATTCACAATGTGTTTAAAATATGAGAGGCTCTGCATGTTGGTACATACTACACTTGTGCTCTTGTACAGTACTTATGTGCAAAAAACCCTTCTACTAAAAAACTTTATGGCTTTTCACTCCACAGGCATGAATTCATATCCTGTCTGCCACCCTTGTTTAATAATCTACCCTCCAATTTGAGGACTGAGCCAATTTGTACTTTAGGCACTTAACTTTGGCCAGAATCCATCTTCTTAGGGTGTCACAGGCAAAACATATGGCTCAGATAAGGACTCAATATTTCATCTTCTTGACACAACAACTAGTTCAGAAAATTAGTGTATACTCTCTCTACATCTCTTATTTAAAACATTTCTGGTGCTGAATTTCAAAATATTTTGTAAGCATTGGAGTGCATATGTTCAGTAATAACTTCAAAAGCTCCTGTAGAGATTTACGCATTACTGTTTCTTAAAAAAACATCAAACGCTGGAGCTTATTACTAAGAAGCTCTGTGTCCTTGATTTAAGGCGACTGTTCACTGAGCTTTCTCCAGTTGTAATCAACACTGTCTGTCCTCTGACCATCACTATAATGAGGACAAAAACTCGTCTTTCACCTTACGCTTCTACAGAGGACACATTATATAGGATGATTCAGATTTTAGACGACTGCAGCCCTCTGCTTACTCAAATATCCTTTGTCCTCTGTCTTTGTGCCAGCTTTGGCTTTTTGTGCTGTGGGTACAAGCCTTGGCCGGTGACAGTCTGCGAGTTGTGCAGGGTGCATAACTCAAAATCGGATCCATGAGTGAGCAGTGAAGAGACTCTGAGTCAGAGGAGACAAATTCACCAGAGCCCTCGCGACTGCCCTTTCTGTCCAAGTGTCTTATTGGAAACAAACAAGATTAATGTGTTGTTGTTTGGGCCTCTGTGAGGTGTGAACTTTAAGGAGGCATGAGAAGAATTGAGAAAAATAAATAAGACAATCCAGACGATGACAGAGATGTAACAAGAAGACCAGAATTAATGTGGGACTCCGGTGATGTAGCAGAGAGATGATGCATTATTTTGTGTATGGGTGGCATTTATTGTAATCCTCTGACTTTTCGTATGTGCACGAACTTGCATCATAGGTTTATATTTGTGTTTCGAGATCGCTCCATCACTCCGCTCCTCCGACATAAATTTAGTGTCTATCTTTTCTGTCTGCCCTCCTTTCCTGCCCTGACATTTCCATAGTTATTATTCATTACATGTCTCTCAGGCTAAAATGTTTTCACACGGCAGTGGGCTCATCTCCCACACTGCTGTCATTTTAATGGTTGTTTGTCCGATAGTGGAGGGGGAGCAGGAACTAACAGAGGAGGGTTATTAGCAAGGTCACCTCTCGCTCTATTGTAATGTCCGACGGGAGCTATGCTTAGACAACTGGCCTGCTAGATTTGTAGCCTAGACAGACAGAATAGAGAATAAGATGTTGGCTGTTTTATTGAAATGCTCCTTGTCTGTCTGCATCACCTTGGCAATAATGCCAATTTGTAATTTTCTTCTGGCAAGCAAGAGCTTTCCCCGTCAACTTGATTTTTGAAAGGCAGTCAAGTCAATCCTCTCCAGTCAACAACATTAATGCTTCTCTGTTGCTCTCTTGTGGTTTCTCCACTTCTCTGCATCGAAACCTCTCACCTCTAAAATGAAACATGACTAGTGTCTAGTGAAATTTAGGGTTCACCTAACACCTCGCTGTTAACCAAGAAAGCATAAACGGTAAAGGAACTTGTTTATTGGATTGTCAGTACTGAAAAACCATGAAATTAAACTGCACGTAGCTCAAAATGGTAACATTTTATTTATTATTACAACCACAAGCTCAAGGAAACCATATAAAAACATATCTTGTATACTTCTAGTCTAGACATGAGAAAAATCAATACAAAAACTTGTAAACATTGTTAAATTGTTCATATAAGCTTTACATAAACAGTACAGTAACACAGGTACAGTTTTATCATCACATCCTCAATCACAGAGGGTCTAAATAATGGTCCGTTATAACAAACAGTTCATCTTAACACCTTCATGATTCAATTTCAAGATTCTGTGTTGTTAGTGCAGTCACAATTAGCTGCCGTTTTCATTTTATACTGTAAAGCCGACCTTATTTCAGTGCAGGTTCAAAACCTTTGTATTTTTACAATTCAAACAATAACATGGGGTTTTTAGTGGACCCCCACTACACCTGCAGAATATTCATTCATTTTTAAAATCTATTGTCCATCATGAATTGATCTAATTCAAAGTAAAGTTGTCCCCTCGTGTCAGGTTTGCCTCCAGCTTTAAACTCTGTTGTGTTGGCTCTGCCTTGGAGGTGCAGTTTCTGAGTTCGCCTCTCAGCTCAGACAGCTGCTGAGCATGGTTAGAGAGAGTCCCATTGACTTGCAAGAGAAGCCCACTTGATTGTCCCTCCAACTCCTCCCTGATTCTCTCCAGATCTTCTGCCAAGTAATTCAGGCCCTTACACTGGTCCTCCACACTGGCAACATGACCTCTAACCTCAGTTACCTCTTTCTTGACCCCCATAGCTGTGCTCCGGCAGCCCTGGACCTCCTGGGCTAGCCGTCTCTTCATTTCCTGCAGCTCACCCTTAAGTCGGGTCAGTCTGCGCTCGCCTGACCCAAGCATGGAAGCCTGATGTCCGACTAGCTGAACCACACCTTTTATCTGCTGGGCCAGACGAGCCTCTCTCTCATGCCAGGAGCTGTTGGTTTGACCCACCTGGTGGACGACTGTCCCCAGGGAATCCTGGAGACCTCTCAGGGTGTGGTTGACTGAGCGGACATTGAACTTGAGTATTCTGAGCTCCCCTTCGATGGGATAATTTCCCTCTGTTTGTTCCTGCTGGTCTTTGAGACCCCTCAGGATGTTCTGCAGTGTGACATTGAGGCTATTCAAACGGTCATCTTGCATGTCCATTACCTCCTTCACATACTGCTCCTTTGCCTCGTTAGTGCTTGGTGCAGCAGAGTCTTGCTGGATGGGAGATGGTGGTTTTTGGGGCGAGGAACAGGAGGAGGAGCAGAGGATCTCAAGGTTGCTCAGCTGTTTCTGCACTCTGTCCACATCCACCTCCAGTCTCTCTCGGATGGACTCCAGCTCTGTCTCTAGAGTGGGAACAGCATGACCCTCCAGCAATGCGGGGGCGGTGGCATTACCCAGCTCCTCCAAAGCAGTCAGTAATCGGCCTTCCAGGGCCCTCAACTTACCCTCCATTTTGGCCTCCAGTGCCTGTCCTATCTCAGTTTTGTCTGAAATAGCACGACTCTTTCCAGACTCAACATTTTTAATCTGCCCAGTCAGGTTAAGCTTGGCCTCTACATACCCCAGACGCCCCTCCAGTATTCCCTCAATGTGGTCCTTGTGTCCACCCAGCTCCACTCTCAGGTGCCCCTGGGACTGGTTGAGGCCTGCGACTGATGTCTCCAGCAGTTGCACCCTTTCCACTAGTCCACTCATTCTACCACAGCAGCTTTCTGTAGTCTTTAACTCGTGCATCTGTGCCTGGAGGTTTCGCAGCTCTGTTCTCAAGTCCGTGGTTTTTTCCTTGAGACTGTCTTCCATCTGCTCCTGCCGCTCACCTTGTTCCCTCTGGCACTGACGATGAACATCCCCGGCTTTCTCCTCGCATCGACCCTCCGCAGTCTCCACACGTTTCTCAAATCCACCAAGGATTTCGGTCCTGGCTTCACTCAGCTTGGCATCCATCATCTTCTCAATCGCTTTCACCTCAAGATTATCAGTGGAGTCTGGTACCACTTCCGGTCTATTCGACATCTTCTTCAGTGCTCCATCGTGTCCCATCACTGTTGATTTAAGTTCCTGCAGCTCTGCTGTCTTGGCTTGCAGCTCTGTCCTGAGCTCCTCTACCCTTCCATTCAGTTCTGTAAGACCTGGAAACACATGTCTGCCATCTAGATCCCCTGTGTCAGGATCTCCCCCAGGAATCTCTACAAACCCTACGGTGGACGGATTAGAGGCTAAAGCTGGTGCAGGAACAGGGCCAGGGCCAGCGGAGAGCAAAGCTGACAGCATCCTATTGGCATCTTCTCTCAGTGAGGCTCGTAGACTATCCTCCAGTCCATTCACAGTTCCCCTCAGGGTCTCCAGACCCTGATTTAGACGTTGTACATCCTCCTCCATTCTAAATATTCGTTCCTCTGTCTCACTGTCTAGTGGCCGGCCTGAAGAGAGAAAGAAAAGCTGTTAACATTTTGGAAAAACATGGTACACTTTTATGCTTTGATTCACAGTCTTTCACAGCCCCGTGTGACCTCTATTACTTTGTGGGGAGAAAGTGTATGCTCAGTTTTATCCAGTTTGAACACACTACATAGTCAAACCTAGTTAAAAACCCAGAAAATTACTGTGTAGTTAGGAAAAGGGATACATCTATGGCCTCACCCTCAGGCTGTTCACCACCAGAGGGAGGCGGTGTAGGGATTTCCTCTGGGATATGTTCCTCAGGTCCTTGGCCATGCTCAGGTTCATGCTCATGTTCTTGGTCATGCTCTGTGTGATGTGGTTCCTGGTGCTCTGGCATTGGCTCTGGCTCAGAAGGATATGTCTCGAAGGAAGTCTCTGGGTAGGAGGAGGATCTTGGAGGCCCAAAGTGGTGCATTGGGTAAGAATTAAAACCACCGGTGGAAAGTCCTTTGGATTGACTCCATGGGTTGGCCTTCACAGCAATGTTAACAGGAGGGCCCTTGAACATGGGACCTTTGTACTGTGGGCCCTTAAACTGTGGCCCCTTAAACTGTGGGCCTTTCATTGGTGGACCTTTGAAAGGCGGCATCATTTTCATGGGGTGTTGGTAAACTGGATGTCCCTCCATACAGCCATAACCAGAAAACCCAGGACAACAACGCCACTCCAGCTCTGTGACAGTTTTATGTGCCACCTTGTAGAGTGGTTTGTACATCAGACGATACCTGAGAGGAACAACCAACCATTAGTCACATACACTTGACTGTGGCATTCAAGGGCTACATAAGTATGTATGTAAGTATGTATGACATAAGAGCTGTTGTTAACTCACAGGAGAGTTGGACATTTCTGACCCCAGGAACACTTGTTGTACTCAGCTTTTACATATGGGGCTGCTCCATCCTGGACGGTGTAGGACATTGTCTTTTCAACTACATAGGCACAGTGGTTCCTTTCAGAGAGGAGATAAAATATGACAGAATAGAGGTGAGACACATTATTATACAAAATGTTGTCACTCAAAGTGAAAGACTTGATTCTTCAGAGCACAAGACAAAGAAAGACAGAACTTACTTGTGTCTGCTGGTGGGTTTCCCTTGCTCATGGTGTGGACTGAGCCCAGCTTTATACTGGTTAAACTGGAACGGTCTGTAGAACTTGGTTTCGACCGATGACATAAATAGAGTCATGAATACAAAAGGACTCACAGCCATTGCAAAATGCATCCTTGAGTATCCACAGGTAAAAAGTCAAACACTTAGTGAAAGGAGCCTTAAAACTGAGGTAAAGATGATCTCACAGATGAAAAAAGTATTCCTCCATAAATACACTAAATATTCCTCTCCATTCACGTGCTATGGAAGATATCAAATAGTCAGGCCTCTGACAAAACAAGCTATCTCAAAAAAAGGCTTAAAAAAGTCTTCAGACTCTGCAGTACAAGCTCTTTCGGCTGTGCTGTAAAGCAGAATGCCACCTTGTAAGTGTTGACCCTAACACTGGCTGTGGGTGTGGAGGACTGTGTTGGAGTGACAACAGTCCACTGTGAGTTTGGTGGACTACAGACGCCACTAATAGGGCTCCACTGGCACCATCTGCATATCTCCTCCCACTCAACCTCCTCAAAGTAACACCAAAGTGACACTGGAGGAGAGAAGAGAGCCCTCACCTCCACAGTCGGTGTTATTCCTGTGGTTTTTCTGGCGTTTCTTTTTATAGAAAATCCAGTATTTTATTATACATGTAGTTTTGAAGGCTGTCTCAACCAATCAGGACAGAGGCTGAACTCCCATTAGATATTTTCCCATGGTGACATCACGGCAAAGTAGAGGGGAAATAGTACATCACATGCAGAGTGTACAACACCAAGCTTGTCCAAAAATAGACAGGAAAATAGTGGAAATTAATCATAATGTGCAAAGTATGAAGAAGACATACTTTATTATGTAATCCTACCAAGTGTATAGATCTTTGAAAAGTCACAGTAGGAAAAGCACAAGTGTTTAAACTGTATGACTTGGTGTCTGGGGTGCCAGTTAGGTCAGCGCCTAACAATATTTTTGTTAATTAGTCAATGGCACACAGGATTCAAGCATAGAGTACAATAAAACAAAACTCTTAAGCAGACATATAGTACAGGCCAACCACAAACAAATTAAACCCAGTTCAGGGTGTAGTGTTAGAAGAAGTATTCAGATCTTCTACTCAAGTAAAAGCCCTGCATTTAAAATAAAAAAACACAATTTATAGCATTAAATTGTCCTTAAATATACTTCAATTCTACTTGTTGATTTATTGCTTTTAGCTCATTGCTATTGTGGTTTGTTTTATTGTGTTCTGCTTTATTGAAAAGCACATTGTAACTTAGTTTTAAAGGGTGCTATATAAATAAAGTTTATAATAATAGAAGTACTCAATCAGAATGACCAATTTTAGAGTTATTGGATTATAATTATTGATTGTATTCGTGATCACTAATGTTGCAGCTGGTGAAGGTGGGCATACTTTTACTACTTTATATACAGCTGGGTAGCTTACTGTATAATAATACATAATTAGTTATCAGTGGTCTGAATGTACAAAGTAACTAGTAACTTAAGCTATCAAATAAATGTAGTGGAGTGAAAAGTACAATATTTGCCTCCAAAATGTAGTAGAGTAGAAGTAAAAAGTTTATTTATGATATAGAAACAGATAAAACATTTGAGAAGCTGGAAGTAATAACAGCTAATTAATTGTCAAAACGCTCCAGCATGGTGTCATATAGCATGTTTTAAACTAACAGACATAATATAAAGTCCACATACACAATTTCTCTTTTAAAAACATGATCTGTGATGATATTGTTGTGGTGATCGGCGGTCTCTGAAGCGACTCTGTGAAACATCTTGAGCTCTTTTACTTCACACATGCACACCGACACAGTTTAAACTCCGACCTAACAGCAAACCTCCAGGAACGGGAACAAATAAAAATAAATACCCTGTGTTGAAGGCTGTGACAGTACACACCCATGACTGAGTGCCCCACAAGCCCACACATTCATTCACAACACAAGTCTTTGTACATTGGAATAAGTTCACCGCCCTGAGAAAGAAGCTGTGCCACTGTACCACAGAACATTTCCACTTAAAGGGTGGTTAGACAGAGCCACGTTTTAGCTGCATGTAATTATCAAGTTACTGTAAGTGAAATACAGCATTTACAATATCAGCTTCTGCAGGGAAACCTGAACAATTTTGTAAATAAAATAAAAACCTTTAAATAAAAAGAGCATTTTCTTTTGACCTCTAACCAAACTTTTCTTTCTGGTACGTTGAAGTGTGTCTATCTTAAGGTTAAAAAAAAGATCTACCTTGTTATAAACATGTGGTTCACAAGGCTGTCTGTGACTGAGCAGACCATCCAAAGGAATGTGGATGAGGATGGAGCAAACAAAATACCACAGTTTCCATTTATCACCTAAGCAACAGTCTGAAAGTCTGTGTTTTATGTGTCTGACATTTTTGGGGGGGGGGACCTATATTATATTTACTCAACAGTTGTAAAAAAAAAACAAAAAAAACATGTACATTGTTGAATTGTTGCAAAACACAGCATCTAGCATCTCATGTCACATTTTATTTATTTCTATAGCGCCTTTCATGCAAACGTATAGCCCAAAGTGCTTCAGAGAGGCAGTGCATAGAGACCAAGAACCAATTCAGCAAGACCTAAAAACTGTAAAAATAAAAAATGTTAAAAGTAAATAAGAAGTATCAGGGAGGATGATCAGCCTGAGACAGGGATGGTCTGACCGTAGCAATTTTTCTGAGATGATATAATGATATTTTTGTGACATAACTACTGTGAGAGAATCCAAAGTAACTCCAATGTTTTTAACCTTATCCTGCACAGACAAGTGGTCTCTCTGAGCCTTTGGCCCAAATATTCCATCGTGTCCTGATTGAGCTGAAGACAGTAGTTTGTCATCCAATGTTTTTCAGTTCCACCAAAAACCTTTTGTTCGGTCAAGAATATCAAAGATTAGACAAGAGTTTGTACTCTCCCATTAATCCTTTCACGACCCCTGAGATCTATCCTGTGACCTAGCTTTGACCCATAGATTGTGGAACCATCTGGTTATACTATCTGACTGTATATACATTTGTTAAAAAGTAGCTCCACCTTGTATAGCTACAACAGTAAAGTATAGTTGGAGCATAAGTATTGACAGTAGCTCTGTGGGGACTTGGATTAGGAACCAGAGGGTAACTGGTTCAAGTCCAGCATGGACCAAAGTATGGAGCATGGACTCATAGCTGGAGTTCACCTCCTGGGAACTGCTGAGGTGCATCACCCCACATGTGCATGTCTGTATGTAGAACATGAGGTGAGGGCTCAGTAAAGTTAATGTTCTTTTACTAATGTCACATAATATATCAACTTTTCTGCAGAACGAGGACTTCTTATACTTCAAGTACATGTATCTGGTAAATGTACTTTTTCTTAAGTAGGACTTGAATGAAGCTCTTCTACTTGTAATTGAGTCCTTCTTGTAACATGACCTCATTTTGAACAAGAGTAACATTATTTTGCAGGCGTCTTTTGATTGACCCGTGTTAGACGCAGGCCCATTTCCTGTATCCTGTTTGTACCAGGTCCCACCTCTTCTACCTGGAAACACCCTGTTCAGTGCAGATACACAACTCTGTGAGTGTGTGTTACACATTCTCTGTTGAGCTCTTGATTTGTAAACAAGCTCTCATTGTATCACGTGAAACATGTTGCAGAGCACTCAAGCATCCAGGCTTGGACTTTCCGGTGCCGCCAAACAAGTGCAGCTTTATTCTGCAGGCCGGTGCCAGCTCCACCCAGAGTTTTCCTTTGAATGGCATCACACAGTCACAGCTGTTTTAGCTTCCACTCACCTGCCCGTCATAATGCATACGTCAGACTGTTCATGGACTTCTCGACATTGCCGCATTATGAACAGGGTGAGGCCTGTGTGAAAAAACAGTCCGTGGAAGTCTGTGCAACACATGGTCAGCTGGATTTGTGTTCATCTCGTCTCTGTTTCTTTGTGTCTATTTAGTTTTAACACTAGCTGTCCAAATTCTGAGCTGGCCTGTAAATCTGTTCATGTGTGTCTTTTAGTCTGTGAGTTACTCGACTATGCGGCTTTGGCAGTGCTTGAACCAAAAGTACTGGCTCATATTTGCAAAACATTTGTTTTTACTTGCATGGAATAATAAATCAGTTGAAGCAGGATTCAAAGAGTGTGAAACATTTATAAGTCAGCGTGACCATCAACCTGATAAAAACTTATTCTGACCACCCAGATCTCTTTTCTGTCAGTTTATTATACAGGTTTATGAATACTACATGTCCGTTCCCACACAGCTTTCTTATAAATATTTTATTCATAGCTTTTTATTCATAGACATCAACACGTTACCTGCCTCATCTAACCCCTCCACTCACATATAAAGGTGGAAAAAAGAAAAAACACAGCATCACTCTGTCCTGTCAGCTTACACTTTCTTTAATCTTAACTGATCCCTCAATGGTTTTACAAGTTTACAGATGAAATACAACCACAGATACACAAAAGGCTCATGGAGATGCAAATGCGGAGAGATGGTGGAGTGATGTAGCTGGAGAACTGGCATCTATCCACACTCCATTCTGTGGTCCATGCTGGACTTGAACCGGCCACCCCCCAAAGCCAAGTCCCTACGGACTGAGCTCCTGCCGACCCCAAATATTTTACCCGTTTAAGAATACATCATGTTAATTTACACACCGTTTTGTTGAACCTTCCTTATCTACTCCCTCCATAATAAACACAAACAAACAATGAACAAATGTTATGAAAAATAAAAACCATTGAGGTGTCATGAGGGTCAACAAAGGGTCACCATATCTGCTTAAATCTGCTCATCTTCCCCGACTATTCATCAGATCTTCTCCAAATGCTGAGATCTCAAAATATGGGCAGAGGTCTTTGATGACTTTGTCTTCACTGATCATTCCACACTGGATCAATGAAGCTGCTACTGATCAGCATTTGCTGCATTGTTTGTTCCTGATTGGCCAATTATCTGGTGCTGTATGTTCATCTCCTCATATAAGATCATTTTAGTTTGAGTTTATTTTTGAGTTAATATTTGTTTTGTTAGAAGTCATTGTGAGGCGTCACCATCTTGAAGAATTTAGTCATTAAAGAAGACAAATGTTGCCTGAACAAACCTAATTTGGCGGCCAGAGGTCACGGCACACTTCACACGTTAGCCAAGAAGTTCAGTGTGTTTGCCAGACTCACAGCAGTGTGTACACATCTGGAGACAGCCCAAACACACACACACACACACACACACACACACACACGCACGCACATGCACGCACGTTCACACAGACACACATCTCTACTAGATAGTTCTCTCTCTCTCTTTTATATTTTCTTTATCTATCTGTATTTAATTCACCTTTTCTAAATAATTTGGACATGAATCTATACTGGATTATTGTTATTGCTTTGACATGATGCACTCAATGTGCACATCTTTTAAAATGAATTCATCTTTTTCTCTCTAAATTAAACATCATAAAAAACTTGATTTGCAGCGCATACACTCTTTAGAAAGCATTTTAAAGTATTAAACTGAATAAAATATCACCTCATTCAGCACCATCTAAAAGGGAAAGGGTTTAAATGTTTTGTACTTTTACCTCAGATAAGATGCACCTCCTCTGTTTCCCAGTCTGTTTCTCCCTGTGTTCCTGTTTCTGCTTTTAGTTTTTCCTTTTTTTTTTTTTTTTATTGGACTTTATCTTGGATTTTTTGATTAAGCTGGTGTTTGCCTCTGCCTGATCTGAGCGTTATCAAAGTTACCTTTTGTTTACTCAGCCAACACGTCCACTTCAACAAACACACAGCAAACATCCCTGAATAAAAACACACAAGGTATCATTTTTTATTTTTTAGACAGTTTATATTAAAAAAAAAAAATCAAAGATGGGAATGCTTAAAGTCATTCCAGTCATTTTGGGAAAGGCCATAACCGGGATTGTGGGTCAGAATGTTCCCCTGTCCAATGATTGTAGCTAGAAGAATGATCGCTCTTTTCTGGATAAAAATACAAATGCCCCCTGTAAAGTTATAGTTGAAGGAGATTGCAACATACCTTACATTGGAAAGACTTCCATATATTGTTGGAGAGGAAAAGAAAACAGTTTGTTAAATTGTGGAAACCTTTTGTGAAACTTTTGGAAGATGAGAACGTTGCATTGACTTCAAGATCATCACAACTGCTACAACTGCTTTTATTTATTTGTTTATTTTTATTTACTTATTGCTTTATATTGCCTTATTTAATATTTTGTTGGATGGTGCACTTATACATTATTTGTTGTTGTTGTGGCCGTTGTTATTTGTATGTTTTCTATGTGTGAAAATCTAAAAAAAGAAAATCAAAGGTACATCATATAGTGTTATTTTTATCATCATATCATATAATGTTATTTTTAGTAGTAGTACATCATTTGGAATACAAAATGTAATGTTACTTTTAAGGTCTACAGTATGGTTTGTGTTTAACAGTGATTAAATATTGCTCAGCACCACCACAGAGTACAGTGTGTACACAGAATAAGACTGCCCCCCTGTGTTGACTACTGGTTTAGATATTCTCTCTTTTAAATGTTCTGACTTTGTTCTTATTAACAGTTTACAAAAAAGTTATTGATGAATATGAAACCATTAACTCTGCCTTGTGTCCACGTTGTTTTTTAATGTTTGGCCTGGAAATAATAGACCGGGGATGGATTTTCTGCATCTCTCTGGAATGACCATAAAAATAATTGATGAAAAAGAAAAAAAATCCTTTTCATTAAAACAAAAGGGGAACTGCTGAGTGTAAACCTCAAACGTATACTATTAATATTTGAGGCTCTTTGATGTTCTCTCCTGTGGAAACCATTAATGCAAGCGATCCCTTTCATCTTTTAGCACGCTAACCAGGCCAAATGTGTCCATGCTTAAAGTTTAAGACAAGCCTCAATGCTCCAGTGTCTGCAGAAAGCGCTCATACACACACCCTGCCAATTAAACTCTAGCAGCCAGTCAGCTGAGCTTACAAAAACTGGGATAGTACTCTACAACCACCTCTGTTTAAAAAAAAATCAGGCTACAACCAGAGAGGCGGTGATCACAGGTGTTGAATGGAAAGATCAGTGCGAGTAAATCGGGCTCTGATTGTGGGAGGATGCAGGAGAATATCTGACAGATGTTGTTATTTAGTGTGAAGTCATTTCAATTAAACATCAATCACATGATGCAATGTCGAAAAACTGCAGAGAGCTTTGCCTCGCATCAACTCTTGGCATCTTTTGATTCTTATAAATCCAGAGAGAGAGCGAGAGAGTGTCACATCAGGACAGTGAAGGCACGCCATCACAAACTGTTCATACTATGAGCAGGGCTGTGATAAGAATAACAGAGGAGCGCTCAGCCAGTGGGGACAGTGTCCAGATTAAAGAACCTGACATGATCTTAAAGGGGTCACCAAATTTTAAGTAATTTTCCATTGCATTGGAGGCAGTGTATGATATTCTCTAATTTTATAAAGGATAAAGCTTCCTTGCATGCATAGTACTGACTTCCATCGATCTTGTTCAGAAAGAAAAAGTTGAGTTATCCCTTTGATACATATATTTTTATTTTATTTTTAATCTAAGGTGGATGGAGCAATAGCATATTGTTTATCTGTGTTTGTTTTAAGCGGTAACCTCCATGAAGCCAATGCGATGTGCGAAAAACTGCAGTTCCTCAAACGTCCACTTGAGGCTGGCTACGGAAGTGAGTCAGTCTCCATAAGTCCCCATGTTCAAATGTCCAACTTCACAGCAGAAATAAACATGTTTACAGCCTGGTACAAAAATCTGTTTTGGTCTCTTTAGCTAATTTCCCCATTCATAACAACTGTACTGAGGGTGAATTTATATACAACTCAGCTGTTCATATTAACAGAATTAACATTGTGGCCGCTTTAATTGACAGGTATATAGTTATTGATGGCTTGTTTGAGCACCTAGACTTCATTCAAACTTTGCTGATTCTTCATTATTCAGGAGGCGGCAGAGTCAGGATTGCCAAGATGAGCCGCTGAGCTTCATCACAGATACGATGTCCGCATTTTACACAGTCTATGGTTTATTTGCAGTCACAGATTCAACTGCTTTATTTGGCTGAGAATCAGTCTAGACTCCACTAGGAGGCAGGGCACCAAGTGTGACTCAGAATAATGAAAACACTGTGTCTGTATTTGACTTGAGTATGTTCAGATGTTTGTGGAAGCATTACTATTTTATTTTTCTGAGGGATTCAGAAGTCTACACGGTCATTAAAGTTGTAAGTATGCAAATATTCCTGTGACAAACATCTGTGTCAATGCACAACATAACACCTGCACACGTTCACTTCCTTTACAGATCAGGTGCCACGCACAAACCTGTTTAATATTTTGCCTTGATCTCTCTAAATCAGCTTTCACCGCGAAGGTCGCCTGCCAGAATCCGCCTCAGGACAGTCATGTTTTAGTCTGAAAATCAGTTTTTCTTCTGCTGCTTTCTGTTTGTCAACACAAACAGCTGCGCTGTGAGATTTGTGTTGGCTGTCGATTTCAGCTGTTTTAAAACCAGAGCAGCCTGATGTTAAACTATGAGATATTTATGAATATACAGATGAGAACCACAAAATATATTTCAGTCCAGACCCTTCAGGGCTGATCCCTCAGCTGCTGCCTGGAGCTCTTGTAAAAGTTGTAGCAGCGGATCAACAAAATTCAATTTGCCCTGCTTTTTATTAGGTCTTGATATATTCATGTATTCCTTATTCGTGCTGGGACATTCGTCCTCAATTAGCCACATCTGCCCTGCTGATGCTGGTTCAGACAGTATTGATGACATGGCACAAAACTTATTACTAATATATGGAAAACTCATGTCCCTACTGTTGTTGGTGCTTGGTTAGAGGAATAGCTCTCTAAGTTAACAAACTCCACCTATCAGCACCTCTAATTATTATTGTTTACATATTATATGTCTGTACAAAATCAAAGTGTAATAATGGAAAGTCGCAGATTTTCTTTGGGGTACTACTGGGTAATCATATTTTCATAAAGATCACTATAAATTTACTGAAATTTTCAGTCATGGTTTTGCAGAGAAGCGTAAAGATATTCTCTGAATTATTATGAACAAACACCACACACTTCAATAAAGTGATAAGAAAACAGAAACAAATACTGAGTACACCATCCAGGTACTCGTGAATCTTACCATAATTAACAATGTGAACACACTCATAAACTCAAAACAGTGAATTGAGACAACCCCTTTTCTTTTTAAGTTTTTATTTATTTGTTTTCTTGTGGTCTTTTTTATTTTCCTGGCAGGAAGCGTGCATAATTACATGCTCTTTTAATGGTTACTGGTTTGTGGTGCATAATCTGGAGGTCATAGGTCATCTAATCCACACATAGTGTAAGATATGTGACCTATAAAATAACCATGGGGGGTTGGATGAGAGCTCAGTGATCTGCAGCTCTCCTGGACAAACCCCCACATAGAGGGGTCCATCACACAGAGTGGCCCACTGCCCACAGGCGCGCACAGAGCTCTCTTTCTTCCAGAGAAGGCTTTAAAAAAAAAAAAAAATCGGGGGAATTCCTTCAGTTGGATGCAGCAGTGATGAGAAGCCTTTTCATCCGGCTGTTTTTCAGAGCCTCCACTGGGCTGCGTTAATTACAGGGCCCGGGGGCTGCACTTTGAGCTCACTGCGCTTCACGGAGGCTCTTGAGAAAAAGCCGCGTGTCTGATTCTCACGACACATAAAACACACACACACACACACACACACACACACACATATAAATACACGCTGCGTGTGCGCGCACAGGCTCGTACCCGAGCCGAGCCAGCAGAACCAGTCAGCCAGCTGAGCCGCTCGGGGACATTCCTGTGTTGTCTTCAACAACTTGAGCGCACACACGCACACACGCCGCTGGGTTGGACCGACGTGAGCTGGTTTAAAGGCTTTTTTTTAACACAGTCAGACCAGTAGGACTTGGAGAAGATGTGGAGCTTCGTTCCTCCTGTAAGACCTCACTGAAACTTTTGTGCGTAAAACCACCGAGGACAGGAGGAGGAGGAAGAGGAGGAGAGGTTGGAGCAGGACCGCGCAGACGATGGGAGACTTTGCCTAGATCCACAACAGGCACGGAGACAGCATGGCAGTGGACGGTAGGTCGCTTTCTGTTGCTTGTATGACCACAAATGCGTCGAAATTGTCTTTAAAATCGCGTTGACTCAACGCAAACATCAGCGTAAAACACGCATGAGTTCGTTTGTTTAACCCCAATACTTGCGTTACTGGTTCGCCAGGTGTGCTGGTGGTAACTGGTGCTTCACTTTAACCTGAGCTGTCACACTTAAAACGTTACATTAACGTTCATTAAACGTAACAGTGTAAGAAACAGAAGCTTAAAGGTGAATTTAAACCTTTATGAACACCTGAAGGGACAGCAAGAGGAGGGTGCACGGTGGTCAGTGACCTGGTGCTGAAACGGACAGCTCTGCAGAGGAGACCAGTATGACCAGTGTGATGGTTTGACTCATGCTGTGGTCAGTTTAAAGCCTGTAGAGCTCTGTGTGATTTGTATTTTATTCTGAAAAAGTCTTAAAAGATTAAAATCCCGCTGCTTTGATCTGCAGTGTGAAACATATTGCGGACAGTTGGAGACATTTCATGCTCATGAAAGAGTTTTTCTCTCCAGCGCCGGCTCTTTATGTGTGTGTTAGTTAATGAGGAGTTTTTCCTCCCTATAAACCAGCGACTAAGGGAAGTAAAACTCAGTGTGACAAGTGGTCTTAATTATCTGTAATTAATCCAGGAGTGGAGCACATTTATGTTTACAGCGCCAGCCTAGGGGGGGGGATATTGGAGTCTTGGAGTTGCACCTCAAAGAATCCAAGAGTTTTATTCCAAATAATCCGATGCTGCTGGATTGCCTTGATGATTGCAGGACTTTGCAGGCTCTCAGTGGGAGATGTTGAATGACAGGAAGGAGAGAAGCAAGAGAAGACACTCTTTCATCTGCTCATCTCCCCCGACAGACTCACTCGTTCGTTCTGTTTTCATATTCTCTTAGTCAACTAAAGATGACTGAAAGCACACATTAACGTACACACAAACACAGCTGCACACGTTCGCTTCAAGCACGGTGAGAAGAAGAAGAAGATTTTCTTTACTCCAATCTGGCACATGAATCAGTAATGACCCTGTGGCTTTCTGCCAGGATCTGCACCAGGAGCGGTATGTTTACTGTAGTTCCACTCTTTCTTTAATTACTGGATGTTGGGAAGCCACCTGCTGTTGAGTGGGTTTGGATGTCTGCCTGCATGCCTCCTCGTAATGATGAGAAAGTGGCTCGCCTCACAGTCCTGGCATTCACCAACAAGCTCTGTACAAAATAACAGCGATACTAAAACACTGATTTACATAGATTATACAGAGGAGCTCGTCCAGGTTCAGGTGACTGTGTGTTGCCTCATTCCCGCTCAGTATTAATAGAGCGTGTGCGAGCAGGTATGTCGTAATGAGATCATGTTTAAATGACAGGGTCTCCAGGTGAGTTCAACTCTTGGCTTTTGTTTTCAAGTCACGCAGAGTTGCATGTCTCATGCTGTTTTCACATTGTCAGTGGTTACAGGCAGATCCGGCTGTCTAATCATTACACTTCTCGCTTTTATCTCTCCAGCGGCATCCAGTTTTAGTTTCTGCAGGCCAGCTGTGGAGTACAGAGCTCTGCCCGAGGACTTCAAGCACCAGCTGAGTCGACGGACAGGTGGGAATCTAACCTGGCATGATGGGCGTGGACAGAAAACCGCAGGAGGCAGGACAGTAAAGCTGCTGCAACAGCCGGGCACGGAGGCCCTGCAGGTATTAAACAATTACATAACCTCCACATGTCGAACAGCACATGTGTGATACCCCACAGGCTTTTCTGCATTCCCCAAGGTCAAGGAGATGTCGATTTTCCTGCTTAACACTGCTTTAAATCAGTGTCAACAGCAAAACTGAATTAATTTGTGCAAAGAAATCAGCACGTATATCCTTCAGTTACTGACCGATGGTGTTTTTATTGGTCATTTGGTGAAATATCTGTGTGGTCAGGCAGTAAAAGTAAATTCAGCCATGCTGGAAGTTGGGTTGCTAACATTGTTAGTGTCTTTCATTGGAGCAATTCCTACCTCATTACATGACATGATTCAGATCATGAGGTAATATAGAGAGTGATGAGGCTGCTGAGAGTTTCAATAACACACCTGGACACATAAAGGGGGAGACAGCTGACACCAGCTAAAGCCCGCCCTTTCTACATGTGACGGACACAACACTGACTCAGTAGGTGTGGCAAGATCAAAGTCTCTAGGCTACAACGGAGCCATGACATGCTACAGTTAGTAGTCACTGACAATATTAAAAAAGGACGTAGTTTCCATGATGTCATCCACTAGGGATGGGAATTGAGATTTTTACGATTCCATTATCGATTCTGCTTAACGATTCGATTCTTTATCGATTCTCATTTGGGGAAAAAGGAGAACAAACAGTTTGATCAGCATCATCTAGAGGAGGTAGTGAACTGGAGCGAGTACAGCTGCCAGCCTCTGAGCCAGCCAGACTCTCTCTCTCGTCATGGTCATCTTCTAAATGTAATGCAGAAGGCATTTGTTTAATGTGAACTGTTATAGCATGTTCTACAAAGCAGCACATCTCACTAACATGGTAGGCAGTGCGTTATTTACCTTCTGTAGTAACCGCAGAGGTGCTCATAGCCTGGCTGCTGCCGCTGCTGCTAGGTTGAGATTCATCTCCAGTCCGAAGCATGTCAAAAACACGACATTCATTTAAAAATATTGCATGTTTCTGCATGTTCGTCGTGTTCCCTCCCGACGCTGTTATCTACACTTTCCAATGATTGCAAGTCGCCTTGTTGCCATCTGTTTTGGTAAAATGTAGCCAAACTTTGGAGTGTTTGGAGTGAACCGAGTGGGTGCCATTGTTTACTACTGATTGCGAAACTTGCGTAAGTTACGTGCCGTAATTTGTCGTGCTTTCTGGAATCGATAAGAGAATCGTTAGATAAACTGCCAAATGATTCCATGGAATTGAAACACACAGAACCGGTTCTCAACAAGAACCGGTTCTCGATTCCCATCCCTATCAGCCACAGGTGTGTGGTGGCTCTGGCCATCAACATGGTGGCTGGTTCCTGCCTCTGCCACCTCCAGGCTAATCTAATCCACTTGTTTGTCAAAGCAGCAACGTTGTTAATTATGTATAACTTTAATATAATTTGAACAGGTGTACTATAAAGATTCACCCTCAGTACAGTTCTCATGAACGGGGAAATTAGCTTTAGAGACCAAAACAGTTTTTTGTACCAGGCTGTAAACATGTTTATTTCTGCTGTGAAGTCATTTGAACATGGGGACTTATGGAGACTGACTCACTTCTGGAGCCAGCCTCACGTGGACTGCAGTTGTTGGCTCTCCTGCTTTGGTTTCACTCCACAGCCACGGTTTGGTTGCTGCTTGAGCTGAACCCACAAACTAACACTAGCTAGTTAGGATGCAGCAATGACTCAGCGGGTGTTGCAATAACACGAACATGTCTGGTGGGAATTCGTGAAACGTTAGCAATCTAGGCTAACTGGCTTCTGAGTGGAACGCAAACTTAACAGCATAACAGCCGTCTTAAATCAGTAATGGTACATTACCCGCACAGTGAAATGGGAAGAAAATGTCTTGTATTAACATTTGTAGAGAGCCTACGAGTCTCTTGGCTCGCTGCTTCAACAAATACGCACAAACATGAGATGAAAAATGGGGAAAAAACATTCACAATAGCTGCAGTATCGTTATAATTTATATTTCCACAAATAAAAACTGAGCAGAAAAATCAGTTTCCTGTTTGATTTTTACAAAGAACAGAGCAGACGTTTTGCTGTTTATGAATCATTCCTTAGATCGGTCCGCTGTAATTCTTAATATTTCTTTCTGTTTAATTGAAAATCATTGTTGTGATAGTAGTGGTGGCATCATAAGGAAGAAGAGATCGTTACAGCCAATAGCACAGCAATAGAAAGAAAGTAGTTCTGTGGTTTCAGCTTCATTAAAATCATTAAAACACATCCCTGTTGTCTTATCAGCAGGAGTTATAGTTCCTCCCCGGCTGCTCTCTGATTTATGTGCTGTAAAGTCTCAAAGAGAAAAAATCATAGCCTGGCAGCCGGTCACCATCCATTGTTGCAAATGGGCACTTTGTTAGCAGAGAATGGATGTCGCTCTCTCCCCAGCGGGTTGGTGGGTTCTAACAGCCTTTTAGCATGGCTTTAAATAGCTCAGGTCCTCCAACACTCTCTGCTGTATGCTGCAGCAACACTGTGTCTGTTCACTGAAAGAAGCAGAGTTTAGTTTGATGATGTGCAGACTGTGATTGTTGTTGCAGGGCAGTAATCAGTATGCAAAGATCTCATCTTCAGATCCTCTTCAGGAAGCCGTTCTGTTCCAGGTTAAATTAATTTTTTTTTAGCTGATATCCATTCTGTTGTCTGATGCAGCGTTGTCAAACAGAGACGCTTTAAACCGGCCTCATTTAAAACCCATAGTTACACTCTGACAGCTCGCGCCTTTGTCTTCACCCCGCGGACGAGTCTCTTTAAAAAGGCGGTAATGAGCTGAAGCTAAAGCTGCAAACACAGAACTGGGCTGGCCTGATAACAGAGTTGTACACAATGTGCTGTTTGTTTACTTCAATCCGCTCGCATGCACGTTATGTAGCGATTGGTTTATTTTAGTTTTGAGAGGCCGTAAACTTGAACCAGTATTTAGAATATGTGAACAGACTCATCGCCAGTATGACGCACATAAACTCTCATTATGGTCTGCCTGTCATCTTCTGCGTTTCACCACCGTGGAAACAGAACAACACAAAACATTAAGTACAATAACAATATACTATATTTACATACTATTTTATTAATATCGTTGTGCAGGGATGTCAAATATTCTTTTATTTTAGCTTCTGAATAATACTTTCTGTTTTTATGCTCTAGTTTTGCATTTTGGACAAACTATTTGCTTATTATCTTTTGAATTTAAGAGATTGTGGTGGCTGAATCAAATGAATCACTTAACTGACAGATTAATTGGGGGATTAGTTGGTAATTAAAATCTTACAGGCTTACAGCCCTAGCAGAAATGGTGACATAAGATTTTGGGGTGACGATGTCGATGATGCATTCTGAATGCTGTCTGTTTGACACCATTCAAAACAATAAATTAAAACATCACAGTGATGTTGAAGTGTCAGTCCTGTGTGTGATAATTCAGAAAACATGAACTGAAACGGCAGCGATGCAGGATTTTAAACTGCTCCCATCAACAGTCAAGTGTTACAAAAAGAGGCTGTGAAGTGAGGAATACTTTGCTCTCAACTAAAAATGGGCACGCTGCACTGAGCTGATCAGCATAGAGCAGAAGGTATAAAGATAAAAGGTGGATTCAAAGCCTCGATTCAAGCTTTTATTCTGAAGGTCTTTTGTTATTTAGATCCTCTTTATCTACATGCACTGTGGGAACAGTAGCCATTCTTCCTGAGCTCTTTGTGTTTACAGTACTTAAAGGAAAATGATACACATAATTTATGACATCTCTGCTCACAATAAGACTCAAGGATAATAACAGCAACAAACAATGACACAAATCATCACAACAACAACTCAGAAACCTGCAACAGATGTGTGTGTGTGTGTACATAATATTGCAAGCTCTTAGAGAAGCACCTCACATCACACTCCGGCCACAAATAAGTCAGGATGAAGAATTCCTTCAATCAATATCAAAACTCAGTTTCTTGTGTCAGTAAATAGAAGATGGAGTGTGGAGGAAAAGTCGAATCAGTAGTACATGTTGCTATCATTACCATTCTGTTGTAGACTGAGAGGACCGAGGCTGATGGTCAGTCAGCGTCTGACGTCTGACACTGGCTCAGATTCTGGTTCTGGTGGATCAAACATGTAGCGCCGGGTAACTCCAACAATGCTGCTGGAGAGTGATTTCAGCATCCTGCTCATTTTAAAAACCAAATTTTATGAAGTTGTCGATATTTTTGATGATTCAAATTTGGCTGGGTGGTTTCTTCTTTTGTCTGACAAACTTAGAACACGTATTTATTATTGTTTACACATACTTTAATGCTACAGACTGGTTGTCGCCACCACTACTTGATAACTTACTGTTCTTTGTATTAAACAAGCTCTGCATCACCCTCATATGACTGTCTGCTAAAATAATGATGTCTGTCTGAAAAGAACAACAAGTTTCCATAAGGTCTAATTGCAGTTTGAGCTCTGGGTGGGTGGAGAAGTTTCAGACAAGCTGCTTTGTTAAATACATGTGAACTATTTTTTAAATTACTTTTTATCCTACTTATTACTCAACAATAATCAAGTGTGACAAGACTCATGTGTCAGCCAACTGTTAGACATTTGTTTTTTATGAGGAGCAGAATCAGCTGTGGTTTAGTTTAACTTGTGCGAATAATAATTCATTGTGTTGGACTTGAAGCTGCAGACTGATATTTCCCAAAGAGGAGAGGTTGTAATGGACACTGAATTATAGTTATAAAGGTATTTAATGCAAAAACAACAGAAGATAAATTAAATTTTAAATAGTAATGACCTAATGTTGGTTTCTTAGCTGGATCATCTTCTACATTTCTTTTTTCTGAAGCCAGCCCGTCTTTCTCTTCTTTCTTTTTTTCTGGGAGAAAATCTTGAGCTGCAGAAAACGCTGAGCCTGCTGAATTTTTTAAACCGACTGACTGATCAAAAGGCCCAGTTTGATTAGTCCTCCATAGTTTTACATGGCTCACATGTGTTAAGATTAAAGAGCTGGATCTCGTGATCACACTAGCCTTCACTGCTGCTCATGTTCGCCGATCTTCCAGACGACTTTCACATCATTTGTTCTGCGCGCACATACGGTCACAATCGTGCCCGCGTGCTTTAATGAACTTGAAACCTGCTCGTCAGCTGACAAGCTTCACTTTTTTTTTGACTGAGCGGCAGCAGTTTGCAGAGATCAAACATCTTATGCAGTGTGTTTGTGCATCTGATCACATCGCCTCGTGGACTCGAGATGTTTGATGCCACAGAGGCAGCTGAGGTCAGGTTTAGGGTCAGAACAAACATCAAGCTGGGAGAAAAGGTCAAGACGAACCTTTAAAGTTTGACGTATGGGTAAATACATTTAACGGCTTCCGTCTGTTTGGGTAGCGTGTGGGTTTAGTGGCTCATGGGTGTGACTACTACAAAGACTAACTCTTACTTTATAGTGCGCTGCGTCTAAGCCAACACCAGCACATATATTAAGACAATAAAGCACAGAAATAAACGCAGGCCTCTCATCCATCATTCCTCCACCCAACACAGAATCGACTGTCTTATTTATTGAGCTCAGCTCAGTTAAATGAGAAGCTGCTCTCGTGTCAATGTTTAAATATGAATCTACGACCAGCATCTGGTTAGCTTAGCTTAGCACAAAGACAGGGAACAGAAGACCCTGGCTCCGTCTAAAGGGAACAAAGTCTGCCTTGGTCGTCTCCGTGAGGTTGCCAGGCAACCAGCAAAGACTTCGGGAAGTCAATGCACCCGGCCGCGACATAGTCCCACGCATAAAACCCTCAGAGTAAAGGTCTCTAATTATTCTTTACAATCACAAATCCACTTTTTGTACGACAGAAAAGAGCTGTGAGAATTTTAACCATGAATCAACTAACATTCATAAACTCTCAAATTTAAAGGTTTTGGGGGACTTTAAAACCGCAGAGTTAATGTATAAAATAAAAACTGTATCCAGATAAATTAATAATTATTAATTTGTGAAGTGAGTCAGTAAGAACTAAGATGAATTTGCATGATTACAAAAACAAAAAACAAAGATGTGTAACAGTTAAAGGAGTTAAACTCGAATATATATATATATATATGTAGATGTATATATATATATATATATATATATATATATATATGTAGAGAGAGAGAGAGAGAGAGAGATTTATATAGAGATTTATATATAGAGAGATTTAGAGCTGCTGGAAGGTTGATTGTGTTGCCTTTGTTTATTTGTTTTAAAAAAGAAATTAGAATATTTAATACACTAAATAGCTTTTAGAAAAAATAAGATATTTAACAAATAGAGGTATGAACACTAGTACATATAGTATATATCTTTATTTTACAAACGTCAGAGTGATGTCAGACTTTTCATATAACTCTGAAACTATTGGACCGTTCTTCTAATACATGTCCATCTTTTCTGTCTGTCTGTCTGTCTGTCTGTCTGTCTGTCTGTCTGTCTGCAGTACCGTTCCAGTGACAATTATGGGATCTATCACACAAGCCCGACGCAGCCCAGCCTGATCCGCCCGGTTGTACTTTGGTCACAACAAGATGTTTGTAAATGGCTGAAGAAGCACTGTCCGCACAACTACCTAACCTACGTGGAAGCATTCTCGCACCACGCCATCACAGGTCACACTGCTAAGTGTAAAATCAGCAGACATATATGACTTTACTTTATTATTATTTATTTGATTTGAAAGCTCTCTGCTTTTTCCTTCCAGGCCGAGCGCTGCTGCGTCTGAATGGGGAGAAGCTGGCGAGGATGGGACTGGTGCAGGAAACACTTCGACAGGAGTTGTTGCAGCAGGTGCTGCAGCTTCAGGTGCAGGAGGAGGGACGCAACCTGCAGCTGCTCAGCAGAGGTGAGGCCGTGTGTGTGTGTGTGTGCTTTTATTTCTTAGCCCTCCATTCAACCTTGACTGTAAAGGAAACAAAGATTGATACCGCTTTCATTTCTGTAATCTACAACCATCAGATGGTTAGCTTAGCTTAGCATAAAGACTGGAAACAGAGGGGAACATTTAGCCTCGCCTGGCTCTGTCCGAAGTCCACCTTATCAGCACCTCTAAAGCTCGCTGATTAACACGTTATATCTTTATTTGTTTAATTCGTAGATAAACCAAAGTGTAAACTTTTACAGGGGGTTATGTGCTGGACTGTTTCCTGGCTGGTATCAGTGACTTCATTAATGTTTTCAGCGCCTGAGATCAAAGACAATAATTTAAGTGTCTGGGACACTAAAGAAGTTTATTATTGCAAATAAAATTATTACTTAAAGTTCGATTTTATGACTTTTCAAACCTTCTGAGTGAGTTTGTTTCTGAAATGTGCCTAGCAACAGAATTAGTGATTTATTCAGAGCATCAGGGGAAAAACTGAGAACATTTAATTATAATTAATTCCCATGCACGCTGCTCAAAGTAATCACAGCCCACACACACAGTCAGTGTTGACCTTTTCTTTCACTCTTTCTCTCCAGAGCTCTGCATTGAAGGTGTTCCTGCAGTTTGTATTTAAATAGTTTATCTGACTTTTGTAGATAAAAAAAAATGTGACTCGACTCAAAAGACTAAAAGAATTGATCAAGAAATAATTGTGGCCAAACAGCCTGGATGATTTTAATGTTTTATTCACATATAAGCGCAGAGAACAACAAGCAGACTATTTCGAGTCAATGAAATGAAACTATATTTATTATGTAGAATAAAAAATGACTGGCTGATGAGTCCGGGACAGATGAAAGTAAAATTCTGGACAGTTTCAGGATGCTGAGATTAAAAATTACAATTTATATATGTAAAATATGATATGTTACTTAACGAGCAGTAGCCTCATATTAAATATACAGACAAAAGAGTGGCATCGCTCTTCTCCTTCACGAAGCGAATATTTCCTTAAATGTTTAACTTTTTTTCTTTAAATGTTCTGAAAGTTTGAATCTTTCTGTCTTTCACAGGTTCCTTTGGAAATATATCGTAGCCATGTTGTTGCTGGGAGAAGTCGGACGCTGTGGATTTTAAACTCAAATAAACTCAAATGTGAATCAGATCTGTGGGGATGGATCCACCCAGCGAGCAGTGACAACCTGAATTATGTTGTTGAGCAGGGCGTTGGACAAACAGACATAAAACAGACTGACGATGAACTGTGATGAAGAAGCTCCGTGACAATCTGTCGATTTATTTCTTTATTCTGTGATTAATTATTAACTCTCTCTCTCTCTCTCTCTGGAAACTTTTTTTTTAATGTCAGATAAATAAATTAAAAATATCAAAACATCACCTGCTTTGTGTCTGTCAGTTGTTTGTGTGCATTAACCTTGACAGAGCAGCTGTGTGAGAGCACGTGATGATAAACTACATTACCCATGATCCCACAGCTCGGTTAAGAAGGGATCCATCCATGGCTTTAACCAGCCGGTGCCGGCTCCGAGGTCGCAAGATCGCCACGGAAACGGAGTGCGGCAACACAATGTCGTCCCGCTCGGACAGGTACACGATGCTCTGAGTGTTTTCACCTGTGTTTGACTCATCTGTGATCATTTCTATTTATTTACTCATTCCGATGTAATGTAACGCGAACCACACTGACTCTCCCCCGCTCCTCCTCCTCCAAACAGCACAAATATCTGACATGTTTCGTCTTTAATTATAATATTTGTTAAAAATAAACCTCTCCTTGCTACTACGTGTTAATTAAATGCACAGTATATTAACCATAGTGTGCTGCAGGTTTATTAAATGCGTTGGAAACACGGAGATCCTTGAAGTATTTGAGCTGCATGTTGACACAGTCGTGCGTCACAGGCTCCTTAATGAGAAAATACTGGAATAAATCAAATATATTTATAATAAACCTTTAATTAAATTTAAGTCTGTGGCACGCATTGTGTTCACAGTGACTGTGAAGATCAATATTCAATATTATTCTGTTGATAATAGATTAAACCTTTAAAATATATTAAAGGAAAATCCAAAAACAAACATATATAAAGGATTTCACTTTTGTAATGTAATAATTTAAATACATTTATTAAAAGTAGCAATGCTACACTATAAAAAAATACAATGTGTCACTAAATCCTACACACTGGACCTTTAAAGCAACAGTTTCAGAGTGTAACACTACTTTATACTTGCTTTTTTTTTTGTTATGATTATATTACTTATAATCAAAAACTAGTGAGTCGACAACGTTGCTAAAAGCCAAACATCAAGCAGCAAGGTCAACAACACAAGACATAGCAGCCAGCTAATATTACTGACTGACATAGCAGCCAGCTAATATTACTGACTAGTCCAACATCAAGAAGCCAGCTCGGCGTCTGTCTTTCAGACTTTTGTTTCACCAACGACTAAAAGTCAGTCCAAGATTTACTCTTGTCCGACGCCTTCTTGCTCGCTCACTCTCTCATTTTCTCTTCGTAGCTTCCTCCATCAACGTCCTCTTTGGTCTTTTTGCCTCTGTCATTATGTCCATGCCTGGTTATGTCCATAGCTCCAGTTCTTGCACGACACGGGCTCTGCTCCCAGCATCGGCATTTGCAAACCTCCTTTTCTTCTTCTTCTTTCCGGTGGTCCAAAACGCCTGTGGTACAAACACAAACACTCCCCTCTGTGCTCTGAGCTCACAGTCTGGGCAGCCCCGGCTAACAAACTGAGCTAACATCAGCTAACAGCAGCTACAGTTTGCAGCCGTTTACTTCACTGTCCATCAGGAAACTCTGTAAATCACAGAGAGTTGAGGCGGAGCAGCTGGAGGACATCAGAGGGAAAACCACAAAACATTTTCTCCATAAAATCTGATCCAGTTTCACCAAATTCTGCAAAATAGTTGTTGTTGGTGTGTGAGTGCTGTTTAATATCATTGCAAACTGAATATTTTTTGAGTTTGTCAAACAAAACAAAGACTTCATCTTGAGCTCTGGATGTATTTCATTACTTTCCCGTTACACTGAGACTTGTTTCAGTGTCCCTCGTGGTGTTGTTTGTAGATCAGATCAGTTATCTAAGAGGAAGGATCAGCAGAAGACGTCCGTCCCGTCCTGCTTTCACTTACACGTCTCTCTATTAATACCAGCCAAGCAGCTCTTTGTTGCCAGTGATCCTCTTAGTGCCTGTCACACACAGAAAGAGGTGGACAGGGGGAAAGGAGGACACTCCACATGGACAGCAGCGTGGAGAGATTTCACAGATGATTGTTGAGGCTTCACAGATACACATGTGTGAATGGACGGCGTAAACACAGACTAGAAACAGAACCTGTAATTTGCACACTTTTAAGACTTCATCCTGTTGTTTTGGCGAGGTTGCCACGGTGACAGGCGAGTTGGAGGGTAGCAGGTTGTTGTCTGAAGCAGATATGACTCTGCTGGACTGCACAGGAGCCAGAATCTCCGGCTGTTGGTCCCTGAGGTCTGACCGCAGGTAAGATGTGATCGTTTGTGTTGTTTTTCTGTCTCTCGGCTTCAGGCGGGATGCCAAGTTTTTCCACCTCACTAAAGCTCTCAAACACACCGCGGATGTGAGCTATGTTTAGTCTCTAAACAGGGGTTGTTGTGAGGTCAGAGGAGGTGCAGGATCTGGGTTAGTTTGCTGATATTCTGGCTTTTTATTTGAGGTCAGACACAGAGGATTTCCTGGATTTGAAACTGCATCGACTGAATATGCAAAACATCCATCACTGGTCCTCTCTTCCATTTATGTCCATGATTTCTTATGGCTGACAGTGAAGCATGCACGAGTCCCTAAATGTGGCATTAGGAAGTGTGACGCGCAGGCTAAGCTGACTTTTATTTGTTCTGGTGGTGATCTAAGGAGCCTAATCTTAATCACTGCGATCACCGGCGATTCGAGTATCAAATAGTAACATTAATACAATCTAGGAAGTATTCATAACAATATTACCAATACCAATGTGTGCACCACGTGTACCAAGGCCGAGTCCTCACTGCAGTGGCCTCGGTTCAGGCCCTTTGTTGCATGTTATCCTCCACTTTCCTGTCTGCCTTCAGCTGTACTATCAAATAAACATGTAATGGAGTATTTTTCATGAAAAATACTCCATTACATGTTAAAGTATGAGATGAAATGTTAAAGTTTTATCAGGAAAATGCAGAGAACTAGCCCTTGTATCTAATGATACAGTGGACTACACCTTATATGTACTAATATATATTATATCATTAGAAGTCTGTGAAGGCTCTCGGCCGTCCAAGTCGCCTTTCTTTGAGTTAAATCTTTACCTCCAGAAAGATTTACCTCCATCCATTTTCTGTAACCGCTTATCCTCGTCAGGGTCAGAAGGGGCTGGAGACTATTCCAGCTGACCGTGGACAAGAGACCGGGTACACCCTGAACAAGTTTCATCACAGGGCACATAGAGACATAGAGTCTTTGGACTATGGGAGAAGCTGGAGTAGCCGGTGAGAACATGTAAACTCCACACAGAAAGGCTCAAATTGAACTCTTGATAAATCCATGCATCATTTATGTTTAGGCAGCATTTTATTCTCGTTGATTATTTTCATTATAGATTAATCTGCTGGTGATTTTCTTGGTAAATCCATTGATTGAACGTTTCTAAAACGTAAGAAAATCAGAAATGTGCATCGCTGTCACCTTCACGTGTGTCCAGACCTCAAAATCAATCAGTTTCCTCTAACTTAATACAAGAAAAAGCTGCAAACTGCCACATTTGAGACACTGAAATCATTACATTTGTAGTAGAAGTAGTAGTGTAGCAGATGTGTCACGATTTGAGCTCTTGGCAACCGACTGTTCAAACTTAAACTTACACGACGTGCAACAATGTGTTTGTGTGACTGCTCCGAGATGTTTTCTTCTTGCTCCACAGGTTCACGCACATATTTGAAATTGCATCTTGATTCTTGTTAGGCTGCTCGCTGCAGAGCTGTTTGCTGTGTCAGTCTGTCATAACAAATTCGACGAAGCCTTCACAGCTTTTGCGTCTCTTGTTCAGATGCTTGATTCTTGTCAGACCCTCTGCTCCACCTACTCATCATCATCTATTTCTACAAAGTGACTAAGAAGGTCATTTGCCAATTTAAGGAACACATGGGGACATTTCTTCTGCTTCCAAACCAATAAACTCCATCCATCCATTTTCCCTAACCGCTTAGCCACATCATGATCGTGAGGGCCTGAAGACGATTCCAATCCCAGTCCCATTAACACCTGTGTGCAATTTAGAGTCTTTGGACTGTGGAGAGAAATCCCATGGACATGGGGAGAACATGCAAACTCCTCAGAGAAAAGCCCCAGCTGGGGTTCAAACCAGGAGCCTTGCAGTGAGTGATAATGCTAACCAGTGCATCACCATGCTGCCCAGCCAACAAACTCTGAGGCCACTTTTTTTTGTTTGTTCTGTACCTGGGCTGCAACTAACGATTAATCTGCATATTATTTCATCAGTGAATCTTTTAATTGTTTGGCTATAACCGTCAGAAAAGTCCAGAGTGACACTATCAGATTTCTTGTTTAGTCCAACCGACACTCCAAAAACCAAAAAGATATTCAGTTTACTGTCAGACAAGATGAAGAAAAGCAGCTTATTGTCACAATAGTGAAGCTGGAACTGATTAAAGTTTGACATCTCTGCTTGAAAAATGATTTTTGCAAGCTGTTTCAGCTCTATTTTGTACTCCACTATGTTTATTTCTTCTTTTTTTTTAATCTGAATTGAACCTCGGGATGCCATAAAGGCCGCCTGAGGAGGCTCCAGCAGCTTATGAAGGCTGTGAGATGTGGTTAAAAACTCTTTCGGGCTTGACATACTAAATGTTTTGTAAATGTTTATTACCTACACATGTTGCATAACACCTGGATTTAACTTACAGCATAATATTAAAGTACTACCATCAGTGATAATATGATATAATAATAATAATTTCTCTTTCTTTTGTGTTTCTTAAATCCTGTAATTTTGTCGTGTTGTTAAATTGGAAGTAGGGCAGCTCTGTGATTCTGCAGACTGTGTATTAAAAACATAAGTGTGTGTGTGTGTGTGTGTGTGTGTGTGTGTGTGTGTGTGTGTGTGTGTGTGTGTGTGTGTGTGTGTGTGTGTTCACGCTGTAACCTGCCCTGCTGTGTGTTTTGCAGTGGGAGCGGTGAGGACTCGTTGGACCGGCTCCTGCCCCCCGCCGTGGCCCCTCGCAGGAAAAGTGCTACCTCACTCAGCAAAAGCGAACCTCCTCTGCTGCGCACGGGCACACGCACCATCTACACCGCCGGACGCCCTCCCTGGTATGACGAGCACGGCGCGCAGTCAAAGGAGGCCTTTGTCATTGGTATGATGATGATGATGATGATGATGTATTTCACTCCCCTTCGTGCCAAATTGTGGCTTTGAGCTGCAGAACCTGTTCTTGTATTACCATTCTGTGTTATTATACCCATAAACACTTAGACTGTCATCGCACATGCAAACCGCCAGACAACATTAGACACACTCTGAAAAACAAACATAATGGGCCATTGAAATGCTGTGTGGATCTGCAGGGTTGTGTGGGGGCAGCGCCTCAGGGAAGACCACCGTGGCCAATAAGATCATCGAGGCTCTGGATGTGCCGTGGGTTGTGCTGTTGTCTATGGATTCTTTCTACAAGGTGAGAGTATTGCATTTTAATTGGTTGTTTATGGGCTCATCGTAAGAAGAGACGATCATCTTTGGGATGTTTTATCACTCCCTCTCATGCTTCTTTATGATATCCTGACTTTTCATTGAAAAGAGCTCGCCTCACGTTTCTTTATCTTGTATCAGGTCCCAATAAACCACAGTAAAGTTTGTTTATGAGTTGACTCCATATTTGTTTATGATCTGATGACATGACAGGACATAAAAGCCTTGGTTTACCTTAAACTTTATCGCCTCCTCTCGTCTCTCGCTGCAGTGCTGCTGGCCAACACAGACTTGAACATAAAACACAATAAATACAATAATAGGTAATGTGTAATATTTTACAACAAATGCTAAAACATAAAATAACCCACAGTAAACAACGTAAAACCTCAGAGTACATCCAGAAACCGTCATCCTGCCCAGCCGTCCATAATTAAAACATCCACCGATGTTATATAGAGATGATCAGCAGCTGACTTTCAGATTTCTCACCATGTTAGATCGGCACTTTCTTTGTATCCTGAATCTCAGTCCAGAGTAGCAAAGATCGGGTCTAACAGCTGGCCCAGGTTCTGCTCTAATCAGTATTGATGTATTGATCCTGCTCGACAGTATTTAAAGCTGCAATAATCAAGAATAAACCTACTTACAGTGCAGTTCACAGTCCTTAAAAACCTCACTGTACTTCACTGATACCCTGTACTGTGTATACTAAACAATCACACCATAATTTGCCGACTATAATCTGAAAGTTTTGATCTGAACCAGAATCCCTCGGTAATCACGAGGATCAGAAAATGTCACTCTGACTTGAGAAAGTAATCCCTGCCGAGCGTTTTCAGAGAAATAAACAACGCACACATTATTGAATCCATAAACAGAAACTCATCCGAATATTAACAGACTATAAACAAGTTAAACTCCTTGTGCGCAGAGGCTGTGAGGGCAAAGCAGAGAACTTTATTGCTATTGACGTTTGGTTTAGGAGAAAAGTTTTGAAATGTTGTGAAATATTTGGCTTGGAGTTGATGAGACGATCAGTGCCAGTTTAAGAAACCAGTGGAAGAAGTAGAAGCACAGTACACTAGAACTAAGAAGTTAGATATTTTACTTACAGGCGTGAAATATATCGAAATTTTCATGAATCCTTTAAAATAAAAACAAACTTTATCACAGTCTTGTAGTTTTGGAGTTCAGTCTTGGTCTTTAGACTGAGCTAAAGACTTTTAAAGGTCTCTGTCTCAAAGACAAAGACGACTCTGGATTTTTCAAGACCACAACTTCAGGGATGTGACTCACTTGCCTGTGCATCGTCTGGTTTATTTGTTAACCGTCTGTGAGGAAACATCAGCCAACTCTTCTGGAATAAAAGAGTTAATCTGCAAAACAGCATCCAAAAGAACTCACAGCAGTTCGTAAATACCTCATGGTGACGCTTAATAAGACTCAATGTAGCAACCACGCTTCACCCAAAGAGTTTTCGTGAATATTAGCTACCTAGTTGTTGGTCTTGATCTTACCAACACCATCCTGCTGTTTTCCAGGTGTTATCTCCTGACGAGCAGGCTTTGGCAGCGAGTAACGACTACAACTTCGACCATCCGGGGGCATTTGACTTTGAGCTGCTAGTTGCCACCCTGCGAAAGCTGAAGCAGGGCAAGAGCGTGAAGATCCCGGTGTACGATTTCACCACGCACGGAAGACAGAAAGACTGGGTGAGAAACTTTTAACTGTTCAAAGATTAAATATGCATCCTGTGATTTTTGTAAAACAAAATGAAGATGAAGCGTTGGGTTCGTTTGAAGCTGACGACAGACTTCATACAAACATTCTGCAGCTTTAATCTTGGAAAAGTTGAACTGACTGTTCATGAAGCAGCTTTCTGCTTTGAACAATTTTGGTTTTCTTTCTTCTTTATGCAGAAAAATGTGTACGGTGCAAGCGTAATCATATTTGAAGGAATTATGTCCTTTGCGGACAAAGAGCTCCTTCAGGTAAGACACTATGTTTTCCTTCTTCTTCTTCTTTTTGAAAAATTCTTCGGTGAAGTAAATCATCAGGACGGTGTGGAGGATGTTGTTTGAGCAGCTGCTTTGCTTGAAGTGAATGTTATTGAACCGTTCGGGGGGTGTTTGCTTTCCCCCACCTGCAGCTCCTGGATATGAAAATCTTTGTGGACACAGACTCAGACATCCGGCTGGTTCGCCGGCTCCGCAGGGACATCACAGAGAGAGGACGAGACATCGAAGGCGTCATAAAGCAATACAACAAGTTTGTGAAGCCGGCCTTTGAGCAGTACATCGAGCCAACCATGAGGCTGGCTGATATTGTTGTGCCAAGAGGTGAGACGGACAGACTTTCTCACTGCTAGAACATTTTGACACGTTGTTGACTGTTAAACATCTCGTCTTGTTCGTCCCTCCAAGGTGGTGGGAATATGGTGGCCATTGATCTGATAGTCCAGCACGTTCACAGCCAGCTGGAGGAGGTGAGTGGACAAAATGCTGCTCGTACATAAGAAGGTGGCGCCACCGTGTGTCCAAAAGCTGTAACATAGAGAGACACACTGCAAGCAAAGTTAAATCTGTGCTTCTCAATCCTAAACTTTCAGACTTTTATCGTTAAAGCATATAAATCCTATATTTTATTGTCAACAAAACACATGAAGGGACCAAAATAAGATTATTTCTCTGTCAAAGAGCCACAAACAGAGGTAGAAATAGGTTTTGACAGCGTTTTATAATATCTAAATCCTTTTAAATCCTTCATTGACTCTTTTCAGGTTGTGTGTTTGGTGGATAATTCAGAGTTCAGTTCATATTTTGTTTGTTTTATTTCACTCAGGGTCATAGATATTCTACCATGCTTAAAGGGTCTTGTTTTTTCACCACATAATTTTCATATTATTTCTCATTTAATCACTGCTCTGACATTCATTAACTCTGTCCCGACCTCCAGTAGTTTATAGAGCGTATCAAGGCTAAATTCCTTACCGCAGTGACCCAGGTTGTGACACCCCCTCTCTTTATCCCCTGAATTTTCTGTCTATCACAGCAGCTGTTGCTGGCTAGAAAAAAGCATAAAATAATAATAAAAATAAAAAAAAACCTGTCCAGACTCATTTTTCATTTTTCTGTGACGCAAAACAACGTTTGCTCCTCACTGCTGCAGCTGCAGGAAGTAAAAACACAGTGAAAATAATTTTAATTCTACATTATCATCACTTCAGAATTTCTGCATGCATGATGCACTTAACGTTAGCTGACGCTGAGCTTGTTGTCGCCTTGCTAGAGGTCACAGATACAGTGTAACACTGGCAGCAGACTGAGGTTCTACCTTAGCATGAAGGGTAGTAGATAAATATTCAAGTAGGGACTTGTTGTTCCTCTTTTGTCATGTGTACCCACCGGCAAATTTTACATTTTTTCAGGTTTGTTGACTTTAATGAAGTTAAACAGCAGACCACCATGTTCAGTCGGTCTTGTTAGCACATGTTTGTGTACTTTTTAACCTTTGCAGATAGCTGTGGTGTCAGAAAGAGGCTAAACTATCTCAGAGAGGTTGTGAATAAAAAATTAAATCAAGGATTTGTTAGCAGCTGAGCTGAAGAAATATAGTTTTTTTTTTTACCTTTTGTACACAAATCCAGATCCAGAATGGGACCAGCCTCCTCTGCAGACCGCGTCCTATTACCATGAACACACAGACTGGAGTTTATTTTGAGTCAGTACAAATACTCTGTCCTGCTGCTGTAAATATTCACCAGCACTGAATCTGCAGCTGAAAATAGTCCCAAACAAATGCACCGTTTTCGCAAAAAACTAAAAAAAAAACTGCAGCGACCGACTGTTTTTTATTTTTATTTAACCTTTATGTAACCGAGAATCCCGCTGAGATTAAAAATCTCTTTTTCAAGCGAGTCCTGACCAAGACAAGAGAGACAGCAGCACAAACTAAGAGCAAGTACATTAAAACGGACACAGTATTAGAACACATCAAAATAAAAGGTGCAGTGCGAGCTGTGAATCCAAAAATATCAGTTTAAGCATCGACACACTCGATGATTCTGTCTCCAGGTCTTAAAATGAGTTTTAAAAACATTTTAAAAAATCAGATTTTAGAGTTCCTGGAGGGTGCAACATCTGAAAGTCCAATGATCGCAATGAGTCCGTACCGTCCATCACACTCCTGAGAAATATATGTAAAGCTCACAGTGGTGAGTCAAAGCTTTACAGTTTGGGAAGGGATGCAACTTTAGATTAAATATAAATATATATAAAGTATTCTTAAATCATCAGGATTAAATGTCACAAACATACCTCATGTTATTGTCTTTCTCTCTTCATGCAGCGTGAGCTCAGTGTCAGGTATGCTGATACATATTTTCTCCAGCTTTGGTCGATTGTTGTATCAATGCTGTGTAAAGACTTCAGTCTCTCTCTGTGTTTGTCTTTCTAAACCTTCTGATCTAAACTTACCTGTCTTTGGTCTCAGGGCTCTCCTGGCCTCCGCTCAGCAGACTCAGCCTCTGCCTCAGACACTCAGTGTGTTGGAGAGTACGCCGCAGGTCAAAGGCCTGCACACCATCATCAGGTACAGACGTGTGCGAGTACGAGTCCTCATGTCAGTGAGCACAATGTGAGTTTTAAAACGTTTTGTTTTTTCCTTCTGTAATGCAGGAATAAAGAAACCAGCCGAGACGAGTTTATCTTCTACTCAAAGAGATTAATGCGGCTTCTCATAGAGCACGCGCTGACGTTTCTGCCGTCTCAGGTGGGTAGACTTTAACTACTTAGTGAACAGCACATGAAAGGACATCGTCCCCTGACTCTGCAGTTCCCATCAGGTTTCTGGATCTTTGTGTCTTTTAGCTTGTCGTTTTGATTTGTTATATTTTTACTGCTTTGCCGCTCTCATCAGCATCATTTTCAGACACAGCACGAAGCTGTTTTAAACTCTAAAATCCCTTTGCACACGATCTACCCAGCACCCGACAGACTCATTTAGTGACTGGCTGGTGAAGTCAGTGGAGCATTTAGCAGCTAAAGAGCCAGATGTTTCCCTCAGGAGTTAGTAAAGACCAACATTTACTTGTTATAGAAGCTCGTATACACAATGTGGGCAGTCCAGTACAGAGCTGGACCTCTTGACCAGAGTCTTTTCATGTCCGTCATGCAGATGACTGCGTACAATAATGCAGATGTCACCACAGTGTCATATAAAGTTTCAAACAGAATCCTGCATCCTCAGTCTCCTCAGCAAGTGGAGACAACTTTGACCCTTCTTGTTCAGAACGTCTGTTTCCAACTATTTTTAAAACTTAATTTCTTTGGTTCACAGTGTCTTTTTTCCTCTTAAAACAAAGACGACAACTCACATGTCAGCTGACGTGAAGAGTTTTCAGAAATCAGCTCTCACTGCTCACTGCAATGGATTTCCTGTGGTGTTTCAAGCAGAGTTCAAAGTCCCTGCAAGTTTATTTTCATACGATACTGACATCAACCAAGACTCCTAGAAGGGATTATATAAAAATGTCTTTGGGAAATCGTTATTAATCGGTATCAAAGTTAAGTGAACGTCATTTGGTGTGAATTTTGCTGCAATAATACAGTACATATGCAAAAATGTGCGTCGACACATCTGTATGTTTCCACTTTTCTCATCCAAACTACTCACAGTTTCACAATTTCCGAGTTATCTTTGACATTATCCGTTCCTTCGAACAAAACATGAATTAAATCACCAGAGCTGCCTTCTTCCACCTCAAAAACAGAGCCTGACTCCACCCATCACTCTCCACCTATGCTGCAGAAACTCTCATCTACACTTTCATTACATCCAAAATATAAGACTATAAGACTAACAGCATGCTCTACGACACACCGTCCAACACCTTAGATAAACTCCAATACATCCAGAAATCTGCATTTCACCTGCTCACCCACACCTGTGACCACACCGCCCTGATCCTCCAGAACCTCCACCGGTTCCTGGTCCCCCTTCTTATACACAACCAGGCTCCCTGTTTTAACTTACAGACCTGCTCCATCTTCAAATCCCTGACAAAAACACCCTTTTATAAAACCTTTAAAGTGTCTTTAAGTGTTTAGAAAAGCGCTCTTAAATATAATGTATTATTATTATTACTTTTCTAAGTATCTCAGTCGTGTGTTTGTGACTCTTTTCTTTCCGTATTTTCTGACAGACGTGTGTGGTCCAGACTCCACAGGGTCATGAGTACGAGGGTCGCAGTTACAACGGTAAAGGGGTGAGTGATGTTTTTGTTTTTACGAGGTCTTGTCTTGTCGACTTCCAGTCGAGTGTGTCCTCGGGAGCTTTCTGTCATCACACTTGGCTCCGCTGCTTCGCCTCTTCACAGATCACCGGTGTGTCGGTCCTGCGGGCGGGAGAGACCATGGAGCCCGCCCTGAGGGCCGTGTGCAAGGACGTCCGCATTGGCAAGATCCTCATTCAGACTAACCTTGACTCAGGCGAACCAGAGGTAGTTAAAATGAGTTATTTAGCACCAAAAAGCTCTCAGCGTCGATGTCTGTGAGATGCGTGGCACATTCTTAGAGACTTTCCTCGATGTTGGACAGTGTCACATCAAACAAACAATAAAAAATGTTTTTGATTGTTTCTTCTTTTCTTTTTTTTCTTTTTTCACCCTCTCTTTCTTCCACATGATGTGTGTCTCCGTGGTAACTACCCTTCCTGCTTTTGTAACCATGGTAACCTGTCTCCTCCTCTCTGGCCTCGCCAGCTGCATTACCTGCGTCTGCCCAAAGACATCAGCGAAGATCATGTCATCCTAATGGACAGCACAGTCTCCACTGGCGCTGCTGCCATGATGGCAGTGCGAGTCTTATTGGTGGGTGGAGATTAGCATCATTATTCTTCAGCAAGACAACAACAGAGGAGTCCTCTCCTCTCGGCCAATCACGCGTGTTTTATTGCTCGTGTGTGATAATTGATTGGACTTAGATTACCTGTATTCCTGCAAATAGAAATGTCACATATCTTCCTCTCTTTCCACTTAACTAATCATCCTCCTGATGATGATGAGGATGAGGATGATGAGGAGGAGGAGCACTCAGGTTATTGACAGTTGTTGCCGTGATGTGTGTTGCTGAGCAGGATCACGAGGTGCAGGAGGATAAGATCGTGTTGGTGTCGCTGTTGATGGCAGAGCTCGGCGTGCACTCTGTGGCCTACGCCTTCCCGGAGGTCAAAATCATCACCACCGCCGTGGACAAGAGTCTGGACGATCTTTTACATGTAATTCCTGGTATCGGTAAGCCATCGCGTGCACGTACTCACTGGTTTTTTTTACTCTTTTTGTCCAGAGAAGAGTTTGTTATCCTGTTTTGTCTTTGAAGATCTGGTCTAAGTTATAACTTAACTGCATTTCAGGATGTTTTCAGCGTGACTTTTGGTGCATGCTTTTAGATTTATGCATGAAATAAAAAATGTCCACGGTCTTTGCAAAAGATAAAGATAATAAACATTTCTCTTTCAGGTTGACAGATTTCATTTCATGTCCCAGCAGATTCTAATTTAATGCTTGTGTCACTTCAGATTTGAAGCCTGCACGACTCTCGATCACCACCATAACTAAACTGCACAATATGCACATATACATATAGACACATAGACCAGCAGGTTGCCTGCAAACCTGAATAATTGCATCCAATTACATACCCAAACATTACCTGCAGATATTAAGATGAATATTCAGTGTAATCTTTTATCTTCTGTGTGTGTTTTTTAAAATATTTTCTCCAGCCTCTAACCTGCTGATACAGCTCCACTGTTTGTGTGTTTTTCAGGTGACTTTGGAGACCGGTACTTTGGGACAGACGGGACAGACAGCTGGAGTGATGAGGACCAGGAGCAGCCGTCATACTGACACAAACATCTGTGAGCCTCTGTGAAAGAAAAATACTACTACTACTTGAAAACTCACGTTACTGTGCATCTTCTCCTTCAGGCATAAACCAGCAAAAACGACACACAAAAGCAAAACTGTTATATTCACTTTTGAGGTTTTGTACTCTGCATGAGGGATTTTTTGTTCATCACCAATATTTTCATACAGAGGTGAAACAGTGCCATCGCCTTTGACGTACAATAATGCAATACAATATTATCATACTTTATTATATAAAGATTTTATCCAAGATTGCACCAGCTGTTTGTGAATCCTCTTCTTGGTAATTACTGGATAATTTCAAACTAATTTATTTTATTGGGTTGCACCATTAAAACTTTACCAAAAAACTCAACAATTACTTAAGTTACTTAATTGGTTGCTAACAAACATTTGTAACGCTGTCCAATGCAATAAACAGTGTAAACACACAATCTACGCCAGTGTCAACATGCAAACATCACTCTTAGTTTAACGTGTTAGTAAGCTATCACGTGCTAATTTAAACATGTGATGGTGGTGAATAAAGTTTTGCACGTTTTTTTTGTCTTAAATTAAAAATTTGATCACTTAAAAGTGCAAATTAAGGGTTCAGCTAGTTGCAGAAGCTGCTAAAATTCATCCTCAGGGGGACATGATCGTCAAATTCCATCTAATAGTTCATACTCTTGGTGTTGGCAAAGGAATAATCAGAGGAAAGTTATTAATATCTGATTGCGCTAACTCGGTCGCTGCAGTTTTGATGTATTTTGAGGTATACTGTTATTTTTGTGAACAGTAATTAGAGATCTTCAGTTTACATCAGTTCACGTTGATTGTCAGTTGGTAGCCATGCTGCAGTGACACCTGGCAGTTAGTAAATGTGTAAATATTTACTAATATATCTACGTAAGAACTAGTTTGCATGGTGCAGTGACATAAATCTTTCTTAGTAAACACGGTAAAACTTCCAATTTGCGCCTAAGCTCATGTATTTGCATTATCTTCAAAGACACAGAGCTCAGCAGCACATTTTCTGAAAACTATATAACTGATGATCTTTTAAAAAAAAGAGGTTTAGGAGGACCTTAACATTGTTTTGAAGTTATTTACAGAATCAAAAAAAATGTACCTTTTTTAAATTCAGAAATAGCATCCTGGCTTTGTAAAACAACCAAAATATTATGTTTTTAGTAACATCAGTATATACCGATATAACTGATAGTTACATTTTTAATTTTTTAAGATTTGCCATCATTTTTTTCAATTCGGAGTTTAAAGGAATTAGTTTAAAATCATTAAAATTGTGCAACAAGCGTGACTTTTTTTCATCCAAATTAAAGAAATTTATGTTAATTTTTTCAGGACTCAGATATAATGTTAATACGTCAGAGGCACAAACATGGATCTGATTATAACTTAAGTTTGAATTTATGAACAGCTGGTGCAAGAATACGTTCAGATATAGATTCATTCATTCTTTATGCTGCTCTAATAACACATTTTTTATATATATATATATATGTTATGTGCTAGATTAGTTATCAGAAATTTTATATTAAAGAAATATCACAAAGGGAAATTATATGTTATTTTATAATGTACATATTGTAGGTTTACACATTCACAACAGGTGTGAGATGCCTGTAAATGTATAATAAAGTGTAAAGGGACACCTTGGAGATATTTTTCAGTCACTGCCTCTTTCTACGTCTCCCGAGGGTGGTTCAGACCGTCAGTGCGAGGTCACGGCCGGTCACATGCTCACTTCAGAGTATTTTCCACGGTCCTGTGACTCTCAGGGTTCAGATACAGGCCGCCTGGCTCCATCTGTGATACACCTTGAAGCCTGATGGGGTCAGTGTAGCTCACATTTAGCCTCTCACGGTTGTGATTTATAGTGCGTTCCCTTTGAGAAATCAGTGTCTCTTTACAGAACAGAAGAAATGCACACAGACTCACCTGAACCACTTCCATCGCACAAGTTTTATTTTTTTTTTATCTGTCTGTTTGTTGTGTGAACGGCAACGTTGCAGTCATGAAAACAACATGCTTTGTCTGGTGCAGAATGCAGTGTGTTAACGCTCAGTTAATTATGATATTAATGTGATTTCAGGGTCATAAAAATGAGCAATAAAAAAACCTTGGAGCCTCCTACTTTTCCCTCCCTGTTGTGTTCACACGCCTCGTGCTGCTGCTCGCTAATAATACGAGTTCCCCCACAGCCGGTTTGTGACCTTATGCTCGGCGTTATCTCTCCTCTCTGGTGTCTTTTCACTGTCATGTATCTTCAATGAATCTGGCAGTCTTCATTCATGTATTTATTCAGTCATTCACCACCACCAGCACCACCAGCCTCCGTTACAGTGGGATTAACACATCACATAAAAATCTGTGATCATCTTCACACCCATGAGCATCTCCATCATCATCTCCCCGGCTCCTCTCTCCCTCTACAACATGGTTTGTTTTGGGGCTGTTTGTGCCTCGGTGACACTGTGATCACGGATGTCATACGACGCACGCTGTATTCTCCAAGACAGGCAGAAGACTCCCCTCGCCCATGTGACTACTGCCTCAAGGTTAACCTGTTACCATGGAGACAAGCCCGCCAATGAAAATTCAGCAGACGGTTGCGATGTTGACTGCAAGCTTTTTGTTTTAAGGGGTGACCTATTTTTTTTTTTTCCCTCCTCCTCCTCTCTCGCTGTCCCCCCCCCACCCCTCCACACACAGCTACTCAGACACAGACCCTGCTACTCTGTGCACGTGCACACAGATAACACACACACACACACACACACACACACACTCATACTCATGCCTCATGTGAAAGGAGGTTGTAAGGTTGGACACAAAAGAAGCAAGGGACAATAGAAGCACGCCTTACATGTGAAATAATGTATAATAATATGACACATTTCTTCTTAATTTGACTTTTTGATTTGATTGATTTGATTTTTTTATGTTCCTTTGATTGGACTCAATCTACAGGCAGCTTCAGATCACAAGAAAAGCTTTTAAAGAGTCTTTGATCCGTCTGTAGTAGATGGCAAAGTGAACTCTCGGTGATATTTTAGCCCTTTTAAAAGAAGCTCGTCCTCGTCGTCGTCAACTGAAACACTAGTGAGATTTTCTTTTTTTTTTAAAGTGCCACTTTATTACAAAAGTATAAACTTGACTGACATTTCATGAATAGTAATCTTGATATAAAACATTACAATCTTTTGCACTTTTTTTAAGCACTTAATTACACGCTTCTGGAGTACAAGACCCTGTAGTCTGAAATAGCAAACACACAACATTAGCTGCCACATTTAACTTTAGCTGGGCTTTTTCCCCAAGAACACACCGTTAGCTTCATGGCTTCAAAAAACAACAAACAGAATACACTGAAATTTACATTTGCAGCTGTTTTTTTTTTTTTGTTTGATTTTTTTTTCCTTTTGATTAGTTTCGTTTTTTGTGTCACAAGATAAGTCATTCCAAAAAACACAATTAAACATAATAGAAAAAGATAGATTTCTTGACACTGATGATATATTTATTATTCTTTCTCTTTTGTAATGTACATACACATTGCATCAACATACAGTATAATCACATTGTTTGCTCGAGAGGGGGGGAATATTTGGTCAAATGATAATCGTCGTTTATTGTCCAGGATATATTTTTTTTAGATGTAAATTTTGAGTGGTGCTCTGCTGCTTTTGCTTCACATTTTTATGTCATTTCTGCAAATATTTTTAACACTGATAACAGAGAGAGAGAGAGAGAGGAGAGAGTGTTCATCGATGGAGTGACGATGATGAGATGAGTTAATACACATCAGTTTTACTGTAGCTTTCCGAGCTGCACTATGGTGAAACCCAAGCATATATGACCACAAGGCAGGGACTATGTAGATGAAACGGTCCACAGATATGAGTGAGGACTGAGCAGAGTGAGCGGTATGCGTGTATGCATGTATGTATGGGGGGGTGCTGAGTGGTCTGTCTCCACCTTTTTAGGACTCGAACAGTTCTCTTTAGTCTTCTGTTCTGTGTAGATAAAGGATGAGAGTAAACTCTCCTCTCTGCCGCACAGAGTCCCACTTGAGCCAAAGACATCCTTTATAATCTAACTGGCTTTGTGCTCTACAGAGAAATAAAGCAACACACTTAAAAAATAAATAAATAAATAGATAAATAAATAAACAACCAACGACGATAGAGAACAAAAAAAAAACAAAAAACATTCATATAGAGGTACCACATGACAGTGCTCGACTTTTTTAAAATGTTTTTTCACTTTTTTTTGTTTGTTTTTTTAAACCTTTTTTTTTTTTTTTTTTTTAAGCATGCAACTCGTAGCAGGCAAAGTGCAGAAACAGGATCAACAAAGTAAAACACTTCATTTACAGACGGCAGTGGAGACAGTGTTCAGTCCATGTAAGATGAAACGAAACATGACGGAGGGGAGGTATCCCGTTTGTTTGTTTGTTTGTTTTTTAAAACATGATAAATGATCTAAATTAGTTGAAGCTTTTTTTTTATTATTATTTATTTATTTCTTTTAGGAGGAGGAATGCAAAATGTGTGCAATTTTTTTTTTATTATTATTATAATACTCTCATAATTGATTCTCTTGGTCCCTGAGCTTTCAAGTATTTTGATTAGTAATTCATTCCTTTTTATATCATTTAAATTCCATCCTGAATCACATCTTGACCGACTACAGGGAAGGCCTGTTTCACGACAGACTAAGTGCTACCAAAAGATTTCACACGATGCTGTGCCTTTTCCTCAAAAATAGAAGTCCTGCTAGGACCAAACCCGGGCAAACGTCTAGTTTTACCCGCTAGAATCGAGGAAGAATTTAGGCTTTTCTTTTACTTTATTGTGCTTTGCACATATGTATCAGTAAGATAGAAGTGCTACTGTTACCTACAGATTGCTCTGCAATGGTCTTGTGCTCATTTATTATTCACTACCTTTGGATTCCTTATAAGGTTTATAGATTGGACTTCAGCCCAGGTCATAACAGATCAACATTACTGCCCCAAGGCCTCAGGAGCCTGAGAAAGGCATGACGTTATGACTTGAATGTAAACAGTATGTGTGGGTGAGCATGACAGGGGCTCAGCCGTCACTCCTTGTGGTGTTAGCTCAGCTCCTTGTGTTGGAAGGATAGGGGGGGTCACAGTGCAGCCGCCGCCTCAGAGCCCTGTTACATACATCTCCATGCCGTCGTTGAAAGTGAAGATGGTGGTGGTGCTGGAGGTGGCGGAGCCCTGCTTCAGGTCGCCGATGCTCTCGTACAGGTTCTCGCCCGGTAGCAGCAGGGCTTTGGCAGGCAGGTGCTGTAACTTGGGCGTCTGCTGCGTCGGCGGCGGTGGAGGTGGTTGCTGCTGCTGCAAGGGCTGCTGGGCTTTCTTCCTCCTCGGCCGCAGGGTGGCACACGTGTTTGGGGGCCTCTCACGCTTCCAGGCGCCTCCGCCTTCCAGGTTCTCATAGGCCGGATCGCACTCCTCTGTCCCGATGGACTCATAGCAGTGGTCGTCAAGGGGCCCTCCAATTGCTTTGCCCTCCTGGAGGGCCCACGTCTGGGGTTTGACCACTACACTAAATCCCCCATCCCGGTCTCGATCCCGGTCACCACGACCCAAGGTCCGGAAGCCAGGATTGGCTGGGGGTGAACCCGGCACAGCTCTCTTCTTCTTTCCCGGTTTACACACCTTTGAGTACATTTCAGCCACCTGCAGACAAACAACACATCACTGAGATGACAGACTGTAAAAAAAAAAGGACTTAAAATAGTTCAACATAAATATGAAGCTTTAGCCGATCAGCCTGGCTCTGTGCAAAGGTGACCAACAGCAAAGTGAATAAACATATTTCCCAAAACGTTAAATTATGCCGTTAACCTTCTTTAAATATTCTGTCTGCTGCACGATAAAAAAGACTTTTAACTTGCTTCCCAAGCTGTGACTCCGATTTCCTGTCCAGGTATCCAAAAAAAGACACGGATCTCATTGCTCGATTAGAAAACCGGGTTCTTGATAAGTGCTCTGGAGCCTTTTTGAGTTCGAGGCTCTTTGAGGTGTAGAAACGAGTTCTTTAAGTCACAATTTCGGCTCTTTTGGTGCTTTAAATTTATCATTTAAAGATTCTTTGGAGTACTGATTACTGGTTCTTTGCAACAAGGTGATCTGGTTTTGATAAAAACCAACAAAGGGACAGTTTGAACACCTTCTGAACAGTCTTTTTTGTGAACCTGAAATACTTTGGGCTGCTTTTTGCTGAACGCATTGACTTACTTGTGGCTGGGTGTAGAAATTATTCTTGTGGTGCCACTTCATATTCTTCACTCAGACTGTTAAAAGAGTCTTTAAGGATTCTTGAAATACCTCCAGGACACAAGTAAGTCTGGCTCTTCGGCTCCTGATAGTAAATTTGAGTGGAACACGGAGCTTCAACGCAAAATAAACCAAACATCAGAGTCGTCTCTCACCACAGCAGCAGACGGTTGTATATTCTCCACTGTGTGAGCAGCCAGCGGTCCACCCAGGGCTTTATTTTGGTGCATGAGCATCTCCTCATCCTCTGGAGGTTTCCAAATGTACTGCTCTCCGTTGCCCATAAACATCACTTCCTATCAACAGAGCAAAAAATCACATTAAAGGGCAGAGCTCATGTAAACAAAACAAAAAAGACACAATAAAAGACACATTAACCAGTTTAAACATGCACAGAGGTGCCTTTGTGTACTTGACGGATTTCATATGGCGGTGAAATATTTTCCCTGGAAGGTGGAGCTTGTAGCGCGAGGAACCATGTGCTTATATCCAGGATGACTCAATTTCAACATGTTGCGTCATGCACAAGGAAATCAGCGGCGAACAGCCCTGCGAGCAGACTGTGTACACATGTAAGCCTGTGAACTGTGCGTGTCGCTGAACTCGGGTCACAGCAGAGAGCGTGACCTCGCTGACCTCACACGGGGCACCAAATGGTCTCCCGCTGTCACCTGGAGGGAAGCACAAAGCCTTATATCCACAGTAAAAAAAAAGCAGGCAGTCTGCCTACACTCCTGCTGCCGCGAACATATGGAGGAGGTGACACTGCTGAGAGCACAAGTATCACCAAGAACTCTCTCCCTTTCGACAAATAAACACAGCTCACTGCCCAGACTTCAGAGAAATGTCTGCAGAAGTGCTAACATATCACAACACCATGCATGATGTGGCCGAGTGCAAGGAAAACTGCAACACTGGCACAATTACAGCCGTGTAGATCCTCTGCAGCATCAACAAGAAATGTGACGGAAATACTCTCCAGATCCTGCTCGCTGTCCCCGGACTACTAAAATACACATTAATATATCGTACTGACGCTCACACCTGAAGTACAGAATGAAATCACAACGTTTGCTACTCGTGTCAATACAACCAGCAACTAAAATCACACACAAACTGACAAATTATGTAAACTAAAGCAACATTGTGCAACTTAAAATAAGAATAATTGATGATACACTGACTTGTAATACGTAACTTTAGGTTCACGGGTCAGGAGAAGTACATAACGCACACACCGCCAAGTGTTTTATTATGGAGAAAATGTTTTCTAGTTTTCCCTCTGGCAGCTTCTCCACAACAAATCTGTGATTTACAGAGTTTCCTGATGGGCAGTAAAGTAAACTGCTGCCAACTGTAGCTGCTGTTAGCTCAGTTTGTTAGCCAAGCTGCCTGGACTGTGAGCTCTGAGCACCAGGAACGTCCAGACAACGCACCAGAACCAGAGCAGGGCAACGTCACCATGCTCAGCAGAGGAAGACTGTGGCAGAGGAAGACTGTGGCAGAGGAAGCTGAGAAGATAAAACAAGGTACCTGCAGCAGCACACCTAACAGGGGCTTTAGTTTTTCTCTTTAACGCGTGGCTGCTGCTTTCAAGTCTACGGCCGTTCTAGCAGCTCTGTGAGCCTGCAGTTTGGCGGCGCTTTGGGCTAAATGTTAAGGTCATCACGCTACATTTACAGTGACAATGCTAACATGCTGATGTGAGGATGGTGACACGGGAAGCTAAGAAGAGAAGAGGAGAAAGTGGTCGAGCAAGACGCCGCCGGACAAGAGTAAAACTGGCTTTTAGTCGTCGGTGAAATAAAAGGCTGAAAGACAGACGCCGAGCTGGGCTGATTTGTTGGCTTGCCAGTTTTTGATTATAAGTAATAAAAGCATAACAGACACATGTGTACGGCTGTCCGTATTTATCACAATGGTATTGCACTGGGGGAAAAATACCAATTCCTAATCAAACTTACAGATCTGTCACTCAAACTGGACGTCTCGCTCTCTCGTACCTGCAGAAACACACCCAGTGCAGCCATGCAAGCAGCTCTGTGAGCCTGTATTTCAGTGGTGCTTTGAGCTATCGCACTCACAGTGACAATGCTCACATGCTGACACATTATTCACACAAAGTACAGCTGCGGTTAAGAATAGCTGCAGGAATCTGGTCATAAGCTAAAATACTGGATCAGCAAAGTCCGTAGGATTCATCCTCTGGGAAACATGAATGTCTTCGTGGCAGTACATCCGGTGGTTGTTGACATATTTCAAGCTGGACCAGAGTGGTTGACGGACTGACCAACACTGCCACACCAACAGCGTGGATAATAAATCGACACTTTTAGGGCCTTTCTGGGATGTCAGTGCTCGAGTGCTTCGTAAGATCTCATCTACTGCTCCGGTCAGACCTCTGGAGAAACACTAAGACCCCGACCTGGCTGTTAACTTTCTCTCCCCCTCCGCTCATCACTTCTTTCAGCCCATAAAACTGAATCCTGTTCACCTCTACGACATTACGACACGATGCTGTCCAGGCTGATCACAAAGAAGACGTGTTGTTATTGCCTTTGTTTGAGTGGCATCAGATACAAGGTCATACACTGTGTTAAGTTTTTCTGCCCTTTATCTGATGTCTCCCCATGAAAACAATATTTAATCTTCCAGATGCACGTGAGATGCACCTGAAATCGCACTTTTCTTGTGTGACTACTGCACTTTAACCTAAAAACTAACTTTAAAGCTCAAGATCTGCTCTTTGTTTTAAACAGTTTTAAATCATCAGATAGAGAAAAAGTTCCTCTACCAACCTTTGGGAATGATGGCACGTTGAAGGTATCCACGTTTCTCCGGGGCAACTTTGTGCTGTGAGGGTGTGGCGGAGGAGGGGCTGGATGTGACGGCGGGGCGTGTCGTGGAGGCGGCGCCGGCGGCTCCCCCATATCCGTCCCGCTGTCTCTCTTCTGGGGCGCCTTGTCGGCCTTCCTCAGCTTTCTGACGCAGGCGTACTCGGCCGTCTCCTGAGGGTGAGGGGGAGACATGACCTGGGCCTCGGGTTCGGGTAGCCCTCCTTCCACATCCCCGTCTGGGTCCGGGGGCGCCGGGGTATTGGCAGGAACGGCCGGAGGGGCCGGAGTGTCCGTCTGCCCGGCCCTGCCTACCATGGCGTACAGGGCATCATCAGTACGTGTGGTGGAGGAGCGTCGGCCCACTTCAGAATAAGTGTGCTCTCCGTCCTCTCCAGTCCCAGAGGGGATCTGGGGAAGCTGCCTGCCTTGAGAACGGAGGTCAGAGTTAGACCGGCAGCCGAGCAGCAGCAGAAGGTCCATGCTGGCTGGACGTTTCTTTTTAGATGCTTCTGCAAGGCACATACAGGCCACATACAGGACACCCACCATAAAACAGAATTCAAATTTACTCCATTTGTACTGGACACAAACATTTGTGAACATGAATAAATCTCCCTGACAGTAAACTGAGAGAGCTGACGTAGATGTTTTAAGAAAGTCCAAATTGACTTCATTCCACCACAGACAAATATGAAACAGGACATATGCTTATATTTCTTCAAACGCTCTCAGGCTACTGTCACAGTGCCCACAAACACAGTTCCCCGTTGACTGTCAGTGACGGAGCTCCAGGACTTTTCTTGGCTCTCTTGATTTCTATCTTTGAGAGACAGAGAGACAGAGAGAGAGATGCATGTTCAGAAATCGAGACTGAACAGTCCAGCGGAGTTCGGCTGAGCCGTAAATGTAATCTGAATTCTGTTTTAGGGTGAATTTCTCCTTAAATTTTATTCCAGAAAGGTTTTGGGGATGAATTTCAGGACTGGATCAGACAAGGAGCACATGGAGACTGATCTAAAGATCGATGCATATGTAGATGTTGTCAGTGTGTTTATGTTGTTTCTTGTGGACTCCGAGCCTGGCATCAATGGGTGAGGATGAAACCAAATGAGAACATGTTCCATTTGTGTGTTTACACGTCATGCTGTTGATATGCTGCTAAATCCTCCAATTGATTTTCCATTTCTGCCATTTCACAGACTGTATCTCCACTCTCTGTAATTTTCACGCTTTCAAACCCCCCACCCTCCAAAAAAACCCTTTCATCGGTGCCAAAAGTGCTTTGTCATGCAGCTAAAACAAGACAGGCCTCTTTAGTTCCATTTAGGAGATGAAACGTTTTTTTTCACCACGCGACATTGAGGCAGAGAAGAGTTCACAGCACACGGGACAGGATTTGTATGTGAAAGATGCACTCACTTTTGCCATTGCAGTTCATCTTGTTCATCTCAGTGTCTGATTTACTGATGGACCGCAGCTTCGACTGCCTGAGTATACCCTGACAACACACACACACACACATACATACACATATACAGGGCGGGTTAAACACTAATTAAGTCTGAAGAGGTGTCCTCTGAATGATATTGCTCCCCGGTGAGTTGAGTTGCTAAACAAAACATGGAAGCAGCGCGTCGCCTGATACCTACCATGTCCATGAGACGATGTTTTCCGCCCTCGCCGGGAACATTGTGTGTCTTCCCCTTCCTGTGGTAAACACAAACGATCTGTCACACAGGTTGACACTTACTACAGTGATGCACTCGTGTGTGTTTGTGCATGTGCAAGAGTCTGAGTCACTGTCCATGTGTGTCTGAGTCATCCTATGACTGTGCATGAAGAGTATATTTGCATGTGCAAACAGAGTCACAGATTTTTATGATATGGCTGCAGATGTAGTGCATTTTTGAGCTTTGATATAAAGCAGGTCTAGACTGTGCTCTTAATAATATTACTTACAGAGACTCAACAACTCCCACCATGAGCAAGCACTTGGCGACGGCGGTAAGGACCTTCATTTAATTTAACATTTATTTTACACTGTCGACAAATTCTAGTTGCTGAGAGCTGCTTCTTCTCTCTTACTCTGTGCTGCTTGCCACTGTTTGTAAATCACAGTTCAGTCTGCTGGATAAACTTTGCAAAGGCACAGTAACACTGATTTTTTTATGCATTATGTATTATAAAAACAGTATTCATATTGGATAACATTTAGAGTTTGCATGTTCTCCCAGTGGGTCCTCTCTGGGTATTGTGGCTTCCTCCAATGCTCCAAAGACATGCAGTTTAATTAACAGGTTAATTGGTAAGTTGAGTGTGAGTGGTTGTTTGTCTCGATGTGCTCTGTGATGAACTTGTCCATCCTTAGACCTCTCACACTAAGTCAGCTGGAATAGACTCCAGTCCCATCGTGACCCTGATGAGGATATATGTCTGTGATAGGACACTAGGATACTTTTCATGTCATTTGTTTGCAGCTATAGTTACTGGTTACATCAAATCACCCAATAAACTTCCATCCATCTATCCTCATCCTCAAGGGCCAGGAGCCTATCCCAGCTGACTTAGGGCAAGAGGCAGGGTACACCCTCAACAAGCCGCCAGTTCATCACAGGACACATAGAGACAAACAACCATTCACACTCACATTAAGACCCTTGGACTGTGGGAGGAAGACCCAGAGAGAAGCCTGGTCTGATAAACCTGATTAATATAATTAATTGTTAAAACTTAAACCAGTTGTTTGTCGTTTAGTTGGATCCCTCTGTCACGTTTTAGGTGTCTATAAGTTGTTGTGACTGAATCATTTCTCGTCTGAACCTCAAATTCAACAGGTTAGACTTCAGAAGAAGTAAAGAGTAGAGTCAAAAAATGAAGAGCACAACTTTTGACGTTTGCAGGTACGTTTAACGTGCTGCAGCCGGGCAGCTGATCAGCTATGCAACGCACTTTTCACACTGAATGTTTGGTTGGTTGGTCGATGAAGAAGCTAAGGCAAGAACAATGTTCATGTTTTTAAGTTAGAAAAGAAGAAGGGCAGCTAATGTGGTTGTTGTTTAGAATCTGTGGCTCTTGTGGTGTGTAGCAGGCTGTCGTCGATCAGCCTGATGCTGCATTCACACGGATTGAGATAGACAGCAAACCAGAAATTATTTTAGACGATGAGAACAAAAGCAGTAAAATGAGGCTCACAGTAGATGGCATTGGTGTCTAGTTGGAGCACTTTGTCACATTTAAGGTGTCTATAAGTTGTGGTGAATGACTGATTTCTTGTCTGAACTTCAGATTACACAGGTTAGACTCCAGAAAATTAGAGAAAAGTCAAAAACATGAGTAGCTGAACTTTGTTTTTTCTTCTTTCGTCTCGTTTAGATACTTGAAGGACATTTTCTGTACTTTTACTTGAGTAATATTTAAAATCCTGGAGCAGTGTCGTACTTAAGTGAAGTATCTGAGTACCTCCACTACTGTTGAGTGCATGTGTAAACATTCAAAGTCTCCTGAGAGTCTCAGTCCGTGTATGTTTTTTGGTCATACATGTTGCGCCACAGTTTCCTGCTCTCACCTCTGGCAGCCCACGCAGAGCACCACGATGAGGATCGTGACAACAAAGGCTGAGGCAGCAGCGATAGCACCCAGCAGCAGGACCTTGCCGTAGGGAGGAGCCGTGAAGTTCAGCCCGTCCTGCATGGAGGCCATGTGGGAGCGCTGGCGCTCACTTTGCTCTCACACACTCACACTCACAACCCTTACAACTCATGCACGCAGGGAAAGTGCCACGGTCTCACTGGGATCTGCGGGCACAGAGTGGCGCTTAATTACAAAATGATCTAACCTTTACAAAACATTAAGTAGGTTAACAAAACAGCGGAACCAGAAGTAAAAAATATTCATGGTGCAAAACAGCAGAAAGAAAAGTGAGAATTTGTGTCAGCAGTGAAGTGAGCAGACAGTCCGCCTCCGGCATGTGCTTCTGCTTTACCTTGTTTGAGGGATTACTGAGCTTTGTGTGTCACACTTACATACCTGCTCACCAACAAATATTTGCAGATGAGCAGCATAAAAGTCAGCTACTACTCCAATCCAACAGCTATACATTAAACCGCTGTGCTATGAGTGAAATAAAGCAGAAAACACAGTGCCAACACAAACTTCCTGTGGTTTTTAACCATTCAGACGAGAACAAACACACATATCGAGAAGGTACGATGAGTCACATAGAGGCTGAACATGCCAGCAGCAGCCAGAGTAACCTGAAGGAGACAAGTATGAAAGCGGAGCGAGCAGACAGAAACATCTTTCTCTGCTCCATGCTGCTTGCCAGACAATTTCACAGTTGGCAGTGTATAATATGTTTCAGATACACAATAAAAACACAGAGCTGTAGCAATGACAACGAAAAAAAGACCAAACAACAAGCCTGTTCTAATCTCTGTCAAATCATGCCATCTGTCTGCTGTGACAGTGTGTTTTCATGTGTGTCGCATGTCCGTCAGCAACAACAACAAGAAGACAGCCAGGAGGAAACATACCGCCAACGTTTTGTTGGACTGAGGTTTAGAAGATGATGACTGTCTCTATGTGTCTGATCTTTCGTGTGTTTACTGAGTTTATAGCTACAGATTTATACAAACTCTTCCTGACTTCTCCTCGCTAATGATCAAATCAGACACTTTGAACAATCTGCTTCAGTATTGGATTCCACATAGATCTTTTCTTTCCAGACAGAATTTAATCTTCACAGTCCAAATCACTTTAACAGTTTGTCTGTAGTCTGGTGATGCAATGTGCATCTTTTTTCTGATACTTTGCCAAAGACACGTCAAACCTGGGAAGCTCTTGATTTTCCAACCCTGACCCTCTGGGCATGAGGCTTTGTGTAGTGACTAAAAGAAATAGGATTTGCTTCCTCTGCTGGGTGGCCGGGCTCAACCTTAAAGATGCGGTGAGGAGCTCACACAACCCAGAGGGAGCTTAAAGTAGTAGAGCTGCTGCTCCTTCACGTCAAAAGGAGCCAGCTCAGGTGGTTTGGGCATCTGATTAGGACGCCCCCCTGGGCACCTTCCTTTGGAGAGTCTGCCCTGGAGACCCAGTGTGAACCCACTGGAGAGACTACATAGTCCATCTAGCCTGGGAACACTTCTGGATCCCCCAGGAGGAGCTGGAATGAGTTGCTGGGGAGAGGGATGTCTGGAACACCCCGGATAAGCAGAAGGATGGATGGATGGATGGATGGATGGATGGATGGATGGATGGATGGATGGATGGATGGATGGATGGATGCATGGATGTCAAACCTGTTTAACCCTCTGGGGTCCTATCAGTGGTTCCCACAATTGCCTTTACAATCGTGGACAATTGTTCAGACCCAAGAGGGTTAAACCTGAACATAATTTGGTGTTCATTATGCTTTAGTAACAAATCCCAGATCGATCTCATCCATTAAAATCCAGCAGAGACCAGTCAGATCTGGTCACACCTATTCCCATCTGGATTGATTCTTATTGTTATTTATTGTTTCCGTCACCCACGAGGGCTCATGTGTTATCATAAAAAAATCCTCTGGAGCCTGAAAGTTACTGACTATTATATGCTTAAAAAAGATGTGTAGGCTATAGTGTATATTTAAAAGTGCCCAGGGCGATGTTCTGGCACACATCTGAAATGTAGCACTATTTTCTCTTAATTCTGGAGTCCAGTGACTTAAAAACCACACAAAGCATTAGATACGTGTGTTTTATTGTTTTAACCATCTGGACTGTAACTGTCATGAGTCTACAGCTCTGTGAAGTACATCTGAGACCATAAAGCATAAAAGCAATGGACAAATATGCTAGATGAAAAGTCAGGGATCACCAAACTGTCCGTACAAGATTCTGACGAATAGTTTTGATGCTATTTCAGTCTGAACCAAAGTGATGGACTGACAGACAGACCAACTCTGACATCTCTGGAGTCACGCTGCTAAACAGAATAAAATGTCTGTTTGACCACAGCCGACGTGCCACAGAAGCGCTCAGAGCTAGGTTGTGAAAAGTCCCGTTCTAATGTAATTTGACACAAAACATTAGACAGACACTCTGATCTGACCTTTAGGTAAAGTGGTTGTTAAAGGATTTTTCTGAATTAAAGAATTAAAGTCCCACGGTTCACTATGTTGGATTTTTTTTTCTGCAGTAAATCTTCTGATATTTGTCTGGCAGTAGTTTTCCCCTCAGCTTGCAGGCTGAGCACCAGCAGGGGAGCTGAATATGAAGTAAACTAAAAGTGCTGTGGCCAAACAGCATGTTGTTGGAGCTGTTGAAGAGTAAGGACCACACCAGCATCCAACACGACCAATGTGACAGCTAACTGGCTATCTAACCTGTAAATTGAGGTTAGAGGCGCACTTCTGTTTGTTTGGTTGGTTGTTCAACAAGCTTGTAAGACATGTTCGTGTTTGTAAGTTAGATAAGAAGGCCACGAGATCAGGACTGTACTAAAGTATACTGTCAATGCCAATGGTAGACCGCAATGACGTCCAAACATAAAATATCCAAACTTTTTGCCCTCCTCTGCGACGGTATTTACAACCGGATCTTACGTTGCTTCTTCAACACAAGGAGAAAATATGGGCGATCTGGACGAGAAGCTAATTATTAATTAGTTATATTAAATAACAGGCACAGATTATTTTATTCAATCTATTTCACGCCTTTCTTTGTACACAATATAACTTCACCTTAAAAACATATCATGTCTTAATGTCCTGTTATTCCACTGTTTGTTTTTCCCATGACATCCAGTCTAATGTCTGTGAACGTAGCGTAACTCTGACATTAGGCTCCAGCTTTATGTAAGGTTTGATTAGCTGGAATGAAATAAGGTCTTCATCTACATAGACGGATACCAGCAGATGGTTTTCCATCGAATTACTGTACGACTATGGGGTGCCATCATGAAACCAGGACCGAGAGAGCAGGTATGTATGAAGTAACAGACGAAAAGTCACAAAGCTCAGTTGAGTTTGTGGTCTGTTATTGCTGTAACATCCCTGTAAGGACACACTTAAGTTTCATCCATGTGGAATCTTTTTTTTTCTTCTTTTGTGAATGTTTCAGTAAGTTTCCACATGATATCATCTGACTGACTTTACTTTTCTATTAAAAACAGACAGAGCGGAGACAGTTCGGGAGTTTCTTCAGCTCTGCACGGTAAAAGTTTTGCAGACTTTGTGTCATTTGCATTTCTTTTAGTAGATCTAGCTTTGAACCCAACTGTCCTCAGCATGAAAATCCAATTTGCACCAAATTTCACACACGGACGTCTCGGTGCTTCTTTGCAATGCTGCTTGTAGTTTTTACTTCTAAGTTCAGATCGTCCTGACCAGAGAACAACTGCTTTGTTTCCTAAATAAACTCCATGTTAATTACTATTAATATGCTGTTTCGGAAAGTCATATTCTGCAACACTGGATATCCAGAACAGACTTCTTTGAGTGACTGCAGCAGTGAACATGTTTTCCCAGCATGCCTATCAAAACTGTTTGGTGTTTTTTAACAGCAGCCACCAAACATGTCAAAGATTTCACAGACCGGCATTTAGTGCCACTAATTCATCCAGCAGTGCTCCGACTCTAACACAACACACGCGAGTGAGCAGTCTGAAACATTCATGTTGGATTTTTTTCTAAGAACCACATGCACCCATGAGGCAATGATAATTTAAATCATAGTTGCAACGGTGTCAGTGTAATTATATCTGTGCTGATTTGACAACAGAGCCGAGGAGCGGAGATGGAGAGGGTAATGAGAGAGAAGAAAAGGGGAAAGGTGTAGGTGTGGAGGAAAAGAAAGGAGAGAGACGAGGGGAGGAAGACGTGTGTGGGAGTCCTGTGGCAGGTGTTTGAAGACGCTGAAAGCAGATGATGAGAAGAGGCTGTCACATCTCCCAACAAGGTTTCCCGGCCTTCCTCCTCTTCCTTTTCCTTCCCCCTGTCTCAATGAGTGTGTCCATACCTCCCCACCCATTCTTCGCTCTCACCCCCCCACCCCTTGCCTCCGCCTGCGGTGTTTAGCCAGAGTGACGCCTCAACACTGCAGTGTAATCTCTGGCCCTAGAGCTGCCTCGTCAGAGCCAACCAATTGGACGTAGTGCTCGGAGCAAAAGCAAGACATGGCCCTCCCTCGGCTGCTTTTCTGCTAAACAAAGCCCCCTCTTCCTCAGCCACAGAGTGTCCCCCCCCTCTCTCTCTTCTCTCGGCTGCCTGTGGCGCTCGGTGTGCTCATTACAAACTACCAGCGAATACCTGCAGGTGCAGATTTGCCAGGTGTTGCCCTGACCGTGTATCACAGACCAGAAGCCTACTTACACAGAGAAGGGCAAGGAAACTAGAGCATCATCGATCTTTAATATGTGCATCCTTTACTGGATCCCATGCAGTGTATGGTTAATAAATCAAAGTTAAATAAAGACAAGTAAAAGTTCATTCATTACCTTTGGGATTAGTGTATGCGACCAAATATCAGCAAGTTAAGGCTGTAAGTTTGAGAGCTCCATAAGTGAGTAAGTGAACCATTGAGTTCACATTCAGGATCTAAAAAAATACAGATTGCCCTTTATTCCTTGTATAAATCTTTAATAATAAATCTCTTCTCAAGTCACATAAACTAGGACTGCTGACGATGGTTTTCATTATTGATTAATCCACCAATTATTTTTTTGATTCATCGTTTGGTCTGAAAAACACCAGAGAACGGTAAAAAATGTCCGTCAGAGTTTCCTAAAAGCCAAGAGGACGACGTCAAATTGTCTTAAAACTGAGGAATTTTCCTTGTTCTGCAAATGACTCTTTACAAACGACTGACTATCAAATAGGTGCTGATTATCTTTCTGTCGATTGATTAATCGATTAATCAGCTAATGTCGCTCTACAGGAGACAATATGTTGGAAACAGGTGAATGAATGAATGAATGAATGAATGAATGAGTGAATGAATGAGTGGATGAAAGTTTGAAAAAGCTGCAAGTGGTCGATTAACGGACTGTTTCGATGAATTGTTTAAGTAATTTTTCAAGCTAAATCGCTGAAAAAGAAGTTTCCATAGGTAAGTGTAACATCTTCTCATTGCTAGATTTTTCCAAAAAGTCCAAACTTTAAAGATACCCAGTGTACGATGGTACAGAACAGAGAAAAACAGAAAGCTGAAGCCACATAATGGATGATGTCTTTGTATGAAAAATGGCCGATTAATCAATTATCAGACTGCATTTCCTCATCTTGGATTTTAACAAATGAATTCTCTTTGGATCTGATATTCATCAAACAATACAGGAGTTGTTTCTCACAGTTTTCTGGTGTTTTACACACCAAACGATGAATCTATTAATCAAGAAAATAATCATTAGCTGACAAAAAGGACATCACCTGTTGACTTGGATCGTGCAAAACACGCTGAACGACATATTTGACTAATCATTTAGTCTATAAAATCACAGAAAACTGTAAGTTCCTAGAGTCTTCTTATTGCTTGATTTTTCCAAACAGTCTAAACTTTAAAGACATCCGGTGTACTCTGGTATAAAACAGATAATTCTCACATTGTAGAAGCTGAAGCCAGAGAATGGAGGTTTGATTTTATATGAAAAATGACTCAAACGATTAAACAATTATCAGATTGTTTACGCACAAATGTGAGAAAATAATAATTGGCTGCAGTTGTAGATGACAAAGAAAGACATCACCTGTTGACTTCCCAACAGAGGAAGTGTGAAACATTCAACCAACCAAAACAAAATATAACATTAAATGTATTTTTTTTAAAGAAAACAATTAGTTTCTGCTTACGGCGTCTGACAAGGCCACAAAGTCGAACAAGGAATTATGGTGTAATCCTCATAAAAATGCACATTTAGCCCTACAGTGTTGACATAAATACGAGTAGGGCTTTTAATTTTCTAGGAACATGCACATGTGTGTGTGTGTTTATTATTAATAATCCTGGAGCTCCTTTTTTTTTTTTTTTTTTTTTTTTTTAATAAACTGCAAACAGAGCCAGCGAGCCGGTGTGGTGGCCTCTCTGCTGAATCTGCTCAGGTTTTTGATAAAAACCACCTGGGAGTTCATGTGGAGCAGAAAAAAACCCTCACCCTCTGTGTGACACAAATAACAGCAAATGTGTGTGTGTGTGTGTGACACAGAGAGAGAGAGATGAAGGGGGGAGAGAGAGAGAGAGAGAGAGAGAGAGAGAGAGAGAGGAGGATGCTATTGTGTGAGAATGTGAATTAGGTCAAATGTTTGCTTGCAACAACGATTAACCATGCCCCTGTGAGGAAGAAAGCTCTGTCTTTATCTGTGCAACGCTGCCTCTGACACGACACGATTCAGAGCACATTAAAGAATAACTCTAACATCCTATGATCATATTTACTCACATCCTTTCCAGCTATCGCAGACATGAGAGTGAGAGGAGCTGAAAGTAAAGAAAAAAAGATGTTTTTATGCTGTGGATCCTCCATGATTGGCTTGTGTGTGCATCAGGAGTGGAGAGGAGGGGGGTGGAGGTTGTATGTATGTATGTATGTGGCTCTCATGATGGTGGCACCCACTCAGCAAGCATCAATCACACACACTGGGTGACGGCTTCCTCTGCCCTCAAACCGCTGGCCTCGCCTCTGGGGCTCTCACACCTCAAACTGCAGTGATGCTGACAACAGGTTACAAACCAAATGATGCCGGTTTGAGGAGGCATGCAAGGAGAGGAGGGGAGCGTGCAGGGTGTGAAGCAGGGGTTTTTTTTGCAAGGTGGAGGGGAGGCTAAAGGAAATGAAGAATTTCAGGCTGATGCAGTGTGCCTTTTATCATGGGTTTGTTTCATTAAGCCTGTAGCGCCTGAGATTCCTCCTTTTTTTCCTCTTCTCTAATCATCAAAGCGTTTCCGATTCATTTCCAGATCAAAGTGAGGATGGTAAAAAAGGATGTTGTGTCCCCGAGGTCAGCTGGCAACTTACACGACAAAGCCAGTTCCCCACACCCCCTATTTATGAGTAAGAGAAGGGAGGGAGGGATGGATGGATGGGGAGGGTGGATGGATGAGGATGAAGAGGAGGAGGAGGTGGAGGGAGGGAGGGGTGTGTGCAAATGTTAACGGAAGGTCTAACGTTAATTATCTTTATGCTTCGCAGTCAGGCGCAGAAAAAACGCGTGATTGGAGCCTCCGTGCGCCTTCCTCGCGTCAATTCACAGTGAAGTTCTCTGATCAATCCGCTCATTAAATCACCAAAAAAAAAAAGGCAATGCAGTAACGACTGAGGTGGGTTGCACACGTGTCTGTGTGTTAAATGTATGACCAGTGCAAATGCAAAGAGCAAGGCGCACAAAGCGGGTGAAGGCGAACATGCCCTGGATGAATAAAAAAAAGAAAAGGGGGAGGAATGCTGTGTATTAAATTGCGTTGTGTGCGGCTTATCGAGCTGTATCTATAGAACACATATGAATGATCTCTCCACCTCCTCGTCCTCCCCTCCCTCCCTCCAGCCTGTCACATAGCCACAGGCAGAGCATTGCGCTATAGCATCCCCCCCCCCCCCCCCTGTACTCACTCAGCTCGGAGATTTTGGGAGGCGCAGCGTCAACCCTGGTCGCTTCCTTCTGCTTCCACACGGACCAGGCGCTCCCCGCGAACATAATCAATCAAAGGCGATAACTTGGCTCTCTTGGTCTTCAGAAAACACGAATGCAGCATATTGCATGTGACATCCCCTCTTTTTCTTTTTTCTTTTTTTTTTGGAGCGCCCGCTGACCCCTTCTTGTGCGCCCCTATCCGCGCTCCTCTCTCTTGCTCCCCAGCCAGAAGGGAGGCTGGGAAGTGTCTGACCTGCCTATCTGCTGCTGCTGCTGCCGCCGCCGCTGTATCTCCAAATATTATCTCCAAGTGCCAGGTTTCTCCTCCACAGTCCCTCAAGCCCCCTCCATCCGTACTCGCATCCCCTCGGCTCAGCTACTGTGCTTCCATGTGACACAGGCAGAGCTGGAGACCCCCCAATTTTGAATTTGTCTTTTGATTCTAGCGTCATCCCACGGAAGGACGGGGAAGTGCGGGCGTAGTGCGTAATGAATGGGCTGAATCCGGTTTAAGAGGATTTCTCAGTCCATGATGAAGGTGCATGGAGTCCCTTTGGACACACAGGGTCCACATCACACTGTCAGATGCTTCTTTTGCGCTTGAAATATGAAATGCTTCATGTTAAAAAAATATTATTTTTAATTCAGCAGATGATGACTTCATTTGTTTGACCCATTCAAACCTGCAAGAAGAGTCAAACTGATGTTGTTATTGATCCTTGAACATGTGAAATTGCATTGGATCAATATCAGCTCATGACCCCAAACAGCCTCTAATAACCCAGTTTGACCCTTAAACCAAACACAGGTGAAATATTCTCTTTTATTTGTCTACAATATGGTTGTAAATGTTGTAAAAATATAAATATAAAAGTAGGCCAGTTGTGTCTTGTTCTTTGGCTTGTTTTAACCTTGTCACTCTCACACACCTTTCTACAAAGCTTGAACCTACCACAGCTGTACCACCACCTACTGGCGATTTCAGAGCTTCGTAGAAGAGCGACCACCTATCAGAGAGCAGGAGACGGTGTTGCTGTATGAGGGTCAATCCATGCCACAGTGAGGGAGAAACATCTGAGAGAGAGGTTTACTGAAAAGAGCCAAGAAGATGTTTGTAGTAGTAAGTTCACAAAAAGAGGGAACTGACTCAATGGATGGGTCGATTAAACTCCATCCTATAGTGATTTAAAAGCAGAGAGAAGATTCAAATCCTCAACTTTTGAGGATTTTGAACCATCATTATCAAAATGGTTACAGATTGATTATCTGTTAATCGACTTATTTTCATCTAATGAGTCGTGAACTGCACAAACCGCCCAGCCTTAATGAACTTAACTGGTTGAGGGAAGGTTGAAAACATATTCCAACACTCAGTTAGTGAGTTTCTATCCACCTGTTTTTATATGCTTTGATTTAAATTTGATTTGCACGTTAAACAGTAAAAAGTATTGTGGACGTTTTACCAGACTGTTGTGGGGAAAGAGGGAACTTGTTTTTTCATCCTCACCTATGGTCATGAGCTTTGGGTAGTGAATGAGGAGCTCGGACATCCGGAGGGAGCACGGAGTTGAGCTGCTGCTCCTGAAAGGACCAAACTGAGGTGGTTCAACATCTGATCCGGATGCCTCCTGGGTGCCCTCCTTTGGAGGTTTTCCGGGTACGTTCAACTAACTTAATTACAGTACATCTCATTAATGTCATATTGTTTGGACCTTTTCTTCTGCAGCAGTTTAATGACACCCGACTGGAGATTTTCTTCTGATATTCACATAACAATAGTGCATAGAAATGCTTGAATGTCCTCCAGCTACTCAGCCTCAACTCTCTGTGATTTTGAGTTTCCTAATGGACAGTGAAGTAAACTGTTGCAAACAATGTTTGTACCACCGGGACGAGGAGGTTTTTAGCTCCTGGGACGTAGGGGGGAATGCGGAGCCAGTGTTGTGCCAGAACTGGAGCCGGGCAAGCAGGCAAAGTAACCAGGCTCAACAGCCTCTATGGACGTAATGACAGAGGTGAAAAGAGAGAGCGACTGAACAAGAAGCTGCTAAGTAAGTAAATCTGGGACCGGCTTTTTGCTGTTGGTGAGAGCTCGGTAAAATAAAAGTTTGTAGTTTGAGGCGTCCTGTCAACAGTTTTACAGACGGCTCTTTTATAATAGTTGTCTAAGGAGAAAAAGCCTTTTGGGCTGCAGGGGAATTTTTTGCTGCAATACCGCAAATGGCAAAATTGTGAACAAGGCACACAAGTCTTATTATACATCCATGGGTTGAACACATAGACAGGGTGAAGCTCAGCGTGGCGGCTCTGGCCGTTCATTTGGGCAGTCCCAAATGAAACCCATCTGTGACAGCACCAATCAAAGCTAAGCCTTTAAGCCTTAATATAATATGAACAGGTGAGATCTATATAAATTCTCCCTCAGTACAGTTGTCATAAACGAGGAAATTAGCAATAGAGACCAAAACTGTTTTTTGTACCAGGCTGTAAACATGTTTATTTCTGCTGTGAAGTTGGACATTTGAACATGGGGACTTATGGAGACTGACTCACTTCTGGAGCCAGCCTCAAGTGGACGTTTGAGGAACTGCAGTTTTTGGTACTTCCACATTGGCCTCAGCACACAGCCATAGAGATTGCTACTTGGTTACTTGGGCATCCCTAGAAATGACACTATAAATCACAGGCTGTATTATTATTGTATTACTGCTCTTCTGCTCTTCGTGGCATTGATCACCTCTCATACAGCCTACCCTCCCCCTTCTCCGTATAGTTTGCACACAGGGACAGCCTACGTGTTTTCCTCATGAGGTAAAGTGCACTATTCCTCACACGTCTGGTCATGGACTCAAAGCTCCGCTGGTTTGTTCCTCATATTTGAGCAATTTAATTAAAAAAAAAAAATCTTCACTGTTGTTATCCACATCCTGATCATCAGTCCCAGAGGGAGTAAAGAGGAGAAGAAGAAAAAGAAGAAGAGGAAGAAGAAGAAGGAGAAGATGGGGTGCTGCTCTGCACGATGCATGCTGATCCTCCTCTGCTGTTTGCAGTTGGTGAGATGTTTTTCTCTCTTACACATGATGCTTCGACATAAACACATCTGTTTACACATCAGGGCAACCGCGTGGTGCAGAAAATCTATAAAACTTCAAAATAATGCTAAATTTTTTAATGATTTAAATACCTGCAAATACTTGTTGTTTATTATAACTTAAAGTTCCTTTGTTGGTGCTTTTTGAAGCCACACTTTTAACATTATTTCTAACACTATAAAACCTTAAATTTAGACTACAGGCTACACTATTTTAACAAAAAAACAACTTGAATATTTGTTAAACTCATTGTTTGGTTGTTTTGTTTGATGACCTTCCATTCACATTCTTATTATTAATTCAGTTTTCTACATAAACTGCGAAAAAAAAGAAAAAAAAAGAAATTAGAGCTGATTCATCTATTTATTGATTAGTTAATCACCAGAAATTACTCAGCAACACTCTGGATGATTGATTAATTGTTAATTATGTTATGTTATTAATTATGTTTTTTATTATCAAAACTTGCTGTTTCCAGCTTCTGCAATGCAAATGCACGTTTGCATGTTTTCTTGCTGTTTTATTAGAGTAAAGTGAATATCTTTGTGTTTTCGACTGTTGCTCAAACAAAACAAGCGGTTTGAAGACGTCACCTTGAGCTCTGACGGGCATATTTAACTACTTTATGATATTTTATAGATTAAATAATTCGCAGATTAATCAATACTGTGAACAATTCTCATCTGCAGCTTTCATATATGTATATTTTTTGTGAATTGTAATATTAATCGAGTTAGAGGCTGTTATGAAAAGCAGTGACCGCCCACCACCATCACTACAACCACCACAATGAAGGGCTGCACCCACTTTGTCTTCCTCCTCTGTGTTTCCCACCCTGCCCCCCTCTTCATGACTGACTGACTGACTGACTGGGGCATTGACCTCAGAGGACGCACCATAAACAGGTTTGTCTTTTCCCCCCCAGCATGCTTTTTGTCCCTCGTGGCTCAGTTACCTTGACAACTCATAAGAATGACAAATACAACCTTGTGGGATTCACTATCTAACAAGCCCAGAGCGACACATCCTCACCTCACACAGACCGGGAGTGACAAAGTGGATCTGTTTTTAAAAGAAGTCATCATCGGGGGACTCTGAACTCTGTTTCTGCTCCTTCCAGATAACTGCACTGGAGAGGCAGCTGTTTGACTTCCTCGGTTACCAGTGGGCTCCCATCATGGTCAACTTCTTTCACATCATCGTGGTCATCCTGGGCCTGTTTGGAGTCATCCAGTACAGATCACGCTACGTTGTCATGGTGAGGGAGCTGACTGATTTTCTTCTGAGCTCATAAAAAGTTTGTGTCAAAGCACTGAAAGTGATTTCTGGGCCTTTTGGGGGGGGGGTTGTTAGAAGTAGTTTTATGGTGGGAAATACACATATTTGAGATCTGAGATATTACTCTCATTAAATATGAAGCTAGTCTTTAAGCTGAGCTTAGTCTAAAACCTGGAAACAAAGGGAAACGGCTTCCTACTAAAACTTCTAGAGACCACTTATTAGTCATATCTGGATTATTTAATCTGGGAACAGTTTTCAATCAGCTCCCGGCAAAAAAATAAATAGTCCCACACATAATCTCCTGTAAAACGACTCTGATGTTTTTAAACTAAACAGAGTCAGGCTAGCTCTTTCCCCCTGTTTCCACTGGCCACTTTTAACTCCTCATCACAGATGCAGTTCAACCATACAGTGATTTTTTTCTCCTTTTATTTAAATGTGACAGATGTGTGACAGAAAATGAACAAAATAAACAAACATACAAGAGAAAACAGCTGCAGTGATACGTAGAATAAACTGGAGTGTTATTGATTGGATATCTGAGATGTTTGCGTGCATGAAGGCAGAGTACGACAATGACAACGTGAGAGCTAAGTTGTAGTACAAAGACAACAATAACAATCATTATTTCTGCCATCGCTGTCACCACCCTCATCATTCATGAAGGATCTTTGGAGGCCTGAGGTAGTGTCAGTTGTTTCTCCACCCTGTCTGTGGGTGTGGCAGAGGGTAGCTACTGTTAGTTTAAGCATTCTTCTTAGTTTATTCTTTTTTAAAAATGATTAGTTAAGTGGCTTGTCTGTGTGCGTTTTCCTCTTTTGTCCAGCTATGCATATATATATATATATAATATATATAAGATATATATATATATATATATATATATATAAACTGAAGTTAACAAAATCAAAAGACAATGCCAGCTGCAGGAAGGAAGAGAGTGAGAGAGCTCAGGGACCAGCTTTTATAATTTAACGGTTCAGGAGACCCTACTATGTCACCCAATTGCCCGCTGTGTTTGGCCAGGACAACCTCCAGGACAGTGTATGAGTGCAATGTTGTATGGTGCAACAAAACATCCAAATGGTGGTGTCTCAAGAAAGCGAGAGAACCAGCAATGAGCTCCAAGAGTTTTTTTTTTTTAAGCCTACAGACTCCAGGTGTTATCGTTTTGCTGTTGACCCTCTACCAGCACAAAAGCAGTGACACAAATCAAAACAGGCAGACACAGTCGCCACAAAAGTATCCAGTATTTCACAAGAAAAACATACATAGTTTTGTGTAACATATTTTTTCTCATCTTTATCTTGGGAAACAGTATTTTGCAGACTTGTATCGTGTCACATTCGAGGAGCCCGATGCTTCACTACGTCCATATTGAATTATTAATTTTCTTCATAATGTTTCGGTCTTCTCAGTACCTGCTGTGGACGCTGTTGTGGGTCGGCTGGAATGTCTTTGTGTCCTGTCTCTACCTGGATCTGGGAGGCCTTTCAAAGGTAAAGTCTAATGGTCACGTTAAGTGTCAGATAATTAGAGACCCGTGCAGCTTCGGCTCCTAAACACAGTGTTCAGCTCCGTCCATGTCTCAGGACGTGCCTTCAGAAACTGTCACGTGATTATACGGTATGTTTACAGTCTGTTCTCAGTCACGACATGTTCAGTGTCATGAAGTGACAGTAACTTGTTTATGTCTCCAATCTGCAGCTGAAAACATATTAAACTGGTATTTTTAGGTCCTGATTGATGAAGATGACACAAATGATTCATGTTAGTATGAGATAATGATTAACAATTGTCGTAAAAGTGCTGGCGAAGGTTCAGTACTTGTAGTTGGATTTGTTTTAGCAGAGAAAACCTGCTGATACATGGAGTGTCAAATAATGAACTGATGCAGAAAAATTGAACTTTTCTCATTCATCAAGTAAAAGCACAAAACATTTCGACCGTGTTTTCCTCATAGGCCTTCCTGTAGGGATTTACATCTCCCTGCATCAGGTTAAAGCTTCTGAAAAACTCCTTCTAGTTGCTTGAAAGCGTATTCTACAAAACTGGATCAAAACTGGGTGTTTCAATATCAAGATTTTCAATATGCTCTCACATGGAAGGTTACAGGCTGTTATGAGGGGTCAGGATGGGCTAGTCCTTTTCAGACTACATACCTGCAGACCTGAAAACCTCCCGTGACAACATGATAGGCTGCTGATGACTGGTCACTTTGTATCAGACATAAACTGAAACAGTTTTGAATAATTATCATGGTTTCAAGATCCATTTTCTTCACATATATTCCCCCTTTTTAAGGAAATAATAACTTAGTAGCTGATGGCTTAATCGATAATGAAAATAATCATTAGTATTGGCTCCAGACAGGAAGCTCATATTAAACCATATCATGTTCACACTGCTCCTGATCCTTGCTGCAGGTCAGATTTCTCTCCCATCTATTTCAGCTTTCTACCGCTCACAGCTTAATGAAACACAAATATCTTGAAGAACATGAGGGCTGTAGTGTTCACCTTCACATCTCTTCTGCCTGTTTTATCAGGACAGTGATATACTCTCCATGGGAGTGTCGCCACATCGCTCGTGGTGGAAGGACAACGGTCCGGGATGTGAGAGCGACGGCCTTCCCTCGGCTGGGTGGCAGAACCAGCAAAACCCAGAGCTGACCACAGTAGTGAGCTGCTGGCTGGAATACCAGTACATAGAGATCCTGCACTGCATCGTCCAGCTCCTCCTATCAGTGAGTCTCTGCTTTGTATCACTGAGTAACTCAGCCATCACATGAGTTTGTTGTTTAAGTTAAAATGTCAACAGAATAACTCAAAAACCCAAATTAAAGGATATATTTATTATTTAATATTGTTTTCTCTGTCAATAAACATTCATCTATACACACAGGAGTTGACAGTCGCCTAGCAACAGTGACTGTAAATTAGAAAACACATTATCACACTGATCTGTAGTGTCAGCCACGCCTTTAGTTACTATCCAAATCAACACACACGAACACAGCAGATACTACACAGACTATGACTTCTTAATAAAGCAAAAAAAAAATTATGCTTTTTTAACCATCTACTTTGCATTTTGATACATGTCGATATGTCTTTTCTTGATATGCGACTGAGAAGCAGCTAAATTGGGTCATTCATTTTATTATTTACACCTGTGCTCCTCCTACTGTGACATGATCAAATTTGCTCGAAAATCACGGTTAATAGAATGATTGTAAAGTATGTTTTGTGATGAATAATGTGCTTTTCAAACATAAAAGAAAGAAAATTAAGGACATTTTTTAAAAATTGTGTTTCACATTCATAGATCTTTGTGTTATTTCCACAGCTCCTGGGATTTGTTTACGCCTGCTACATCGTCACTACTTTCTCAAATGAGGAAGACAGCTGTAAGTATTTCCCCGGATCATCGATGGAAACCACAAATATAATTTATCCTACATACATTATCCATTAAGACATTTTATTAAGTCATTTATTAAAATATAAAACATAAAATGCATTTAGTGACATTTGCCACTCCACTTTCTTTTTGTTTACACTGCAGTTGATCATTCATGTATGTTGTTTTTTCTTATTTTAGTTAATTTCATTGGTGAATTTCATCATCCATCCAAATCCTCTCAGTTGTTCTTCTAGTCTAAAGACCTGTGGGTAGGTTGAGTGCCATTTCCTCTCATTTGCATCTATATCATGTTCCATCTTATTTGTACGACATCTCTCATATACAGTGTGTTTTTCTATATTTTTGCATAGATTATAAATGACCACAAAAATAAAGCGGTTGGGGAAAAAGCTGAGAAGGAGCTGGACGAGAAATCGCTTTGAAGAAGACTAAGTCGTCAATAAAACATCTGTCACAGATGCCGAACACAAACTGTACACGCTGTCAGGAGTCAAGAATTTTCAGTATATCACAGTATATAATGTGTATGTCTTCCCTCAGACTTTAAATGCTGTAAAACTACATGTAAATCTACCTCTGTGTGTGCGTGTGAGAATGTACATGTGTGTGAAAGAGATCACTAGAAATCACTAGATATTAAACACAAAGTGTGATTTAAAATATGTAAATAGGTTTGATGTTTTGTAAAATGTATAAATTATTAATATGTGTCATTTATAGTTTGAATAAGTGAACATCATGTGTAGTAAATAATGAAATAAACCACGTCTACAATACAATTAATACACAGCTCCCAAAGGGTGCTATTTTTTTTATCTTGTGCACACAACTTATTATCTTGAGTGAAGCAATTATTGCAATGTTATTATTTATTTATGTCTTGTATAAAGCCAGGTTGCAGCAGGAACCCTACAAACATTAAAGACATCATAAAATTGCTTAAACATTGCACTGGGCAACCAAAATGCTCCAGCATTCATTATTGTAATGCAACTAAACTGTTATTGGCTTCTCCACTTAATGTTATTGACACTTGACCAAGCTGAACAACATCCCAGTGAAAAGACACAGTGTGTGCTCTGTTGTGCCTTTTTGTATGATGAAAAATAAACAAGAAGTGTGAATTTCAACTTTATTTTAATGGCATTTTAAGATAAATAACTTGTGTGGACACAAGATAAAAAAATAGCTGTTTTGGGACATATATTAAGGTGTTGCACACATTTCTTTATTATTAATCATTTATTATGAGAAAATACAGTTTTTTTTCTGCTCTGTGTGGCTCTTTAACATAGCTTTTGATAGCTTGTAATCAAAATTACTGCAATATTACAGTTTTATAGGCTTTGAATTGTTCTTATATACTTAAAAAAAGCTTAAATAATTAGAGATGTATGTGTAAATGTGGTTTTAATCCATAAATGTAAACACAGATACTATGAAACACACCAATCTGCTAATGCTAATTAGCATTTTTTTCTCAATCTTTATAGAGAAAACATTCAAATACACAACAAACAAGAATATGACTAATAAAATTAAACTAAAACTACGCTATTGTTATTAAGACTTCATTGTACATTTTTATAAAGTTTAATAGTCCATTTTTATTCTTTAAAGGTCCAGTGTGTAGAATTTAGTTGTATCTAATGGTCTGATTGCTGCGCTGCAATCTCCTCACATCACCCTCACCTTCTTAGTGTAAAGGAGAAACACTTAAAGGGCCTTGTTTTGAGTCAGTATTTAGTTTGTCTGTTCTGGGCTACTGTAGAAATGCAGTGTTTCAATATGGTGGCCTCCATGAAAGAGGACCCGCTTTATTTTTTGTTTGTTTGTTTTTTATTATTATTATTGCTAGCTACCTAGCTAAGTTTTTTATTTTTTTGTTTGTTTTTTATTTATTTATTATTATTTCTTTGTTTTTTTTGTTTTGTTTTTTTTATTTTATTTTTTTTGCTAGCTACCTAGCTAACTTTTTTATTTTTTGGTTTGTTTTTTATTTATTTATTATTATTATTTCTTTGTTTTGTGTTTGTTTGTTTTTTATTTTATTTATTTTTTTAATTTATTTTTTTGCTAGCTACCTAGCTAAGTTTTTTATTTTTTTGTTTGTTTTTTATTTATTATTATATCTTTTTTGTTTTTTGATTGTTTTATTTAATTTTTTTATTATATTTTTATTTTTGCTAGCTAGCTAACTTTTTTGTTTTGTTTTTTATTTAGTTTGTTTTTTATTTATTTATTTATTATTTTTGTTTATTTTGCTAGTTAGCTAGCTAACTTTTTTTAATGTTATTTTTTTTTTGTTTGTTTGTTTATTTTTGCTAGTTAGCTAGCTAACTTTATTTATTTATTTATTTATTTATTTATTTATTTATTTATTCATTCATTCTGCTAGCTAGCTAGCTCGGGAGCCGTTAACGCGTCCGTCCTGCTCCACGTCACCGACGTCACTTCCGCCACGCCAGACCCCCGGATGAAGCTGCCATTGGGGCCGTTGGTGAGCAGCAGGGCCACCGGAGGCTGGTTGGGTTTTTTTTTTTAATTTACCGGTGAAGAAGGAGGCTCGCGGCGGATTGAAGCCTCCATCCGCTCGGCTGGATTAAATGTCGACAGGCGCGCGCGGAGTGCGAGCCAACGGCCACCACGAGCCGACCAACCGTCCGCGGCGCGCGGAGACAGAGACACCGGCTAACGGCTGCTGCTAACGAGTCTGAGTGTGTGTGTGAGTGTGTGTGTGTGTGCAGCTCACACACTGTCAGGACTGTCAGTGTAACACAACACCTGGTGGATGAATGATGTCTGCCGCTAGTATCGACCCTCAGGTGAGCAGCGACAGAAGCTCCAGGTTTCTGTCCCCAGAGAGAGGCGAGATGTGTCAGAGAGGAGGGGACCAGAAAGGCCTGGACCACCAGACCAGACAACCCCCTCCTCTGTTTTATTCCTCTGCATGTCTGTATAAACATGTAAACATGTGTGTGCTCTCTCTTTATGTCTCCTTTCACATGCATTCATCGTTCCAACATGACCGCATGAAGACATCGAAAGGACAAGATGCAAGCAAAGGTGAGAGGAGAAAGTGGAAGTTAGACCTACAGATGACACATGAACCCGTCACCTGACACCTCATGTCTCTGTCAACAGAGAGAGCCACAAATAATGTCTTTGCATCACTGCATATTTTGTTTCATGCTTCTGGGCCGAGCACCGGATCATTTACTACAGAGAGGTTTAAGGATTTTATTGATTGTCAGAGTCTGAGAGATGTTTTATTTTGAAAAAAATACAAATACATCCAACTGTGCCCTTAAAATTCGATACATTAAGGAGCGTGCTTCATTTGTCAGTGTCGGCTCGTTGCTGAGAAACAAGCTCAGGGCTCGCACTAATTCAGCCGAGTATTTTTTTTTTACACGCTTTATCATTTTATGTTGTCATATTTATCCCTCACATCTTGAAATAAAAATCGGTCCGAGGTTGGGGACCGCCGCAGTAATGACCGTACATCATTATATCAATGCAAAACACAGAAAACATCTTGCATGCTCACTCGCAAAAAAGGTCAACTCCTATAAAGGTTATCCTCTCTGCGGCGGGCAGGATCATCCGTCATCATCACTATAAATCTCTATATAATCATTCACACTCACAGTTTTTCCAGTACGGCAATAAAAGCGGTGTACGCTGTTTTTTAGCACTAGTTCTAGTTGTTGTGTGTTTTCACTGAGATCTGTGATGTTTCATTAGACGTTCCAGCTTCGATAACTGCTGTATTTTTTTTTATTGCAGCCTTTCCAGTTTCAGTGCAGAATGGCTCCCTCCACCAGAAGGACACCGTCCATGACAATGACTTTGAGCCTTATCTCACCAGCCAGTCTAATCAGGTACCGTCTGCGACACTGAAATCATTTTTATTCTGATGTTATATCGCCGCATCTCGTTGCTCTAACGTATTCTGTTTGTGTTTGTAGAATAACAGCTATCAATCCATGACAGACCCTTACCTGTCCAGCTACTATGCCCCCTCCATTGGGTTTCCGTACCCTCTCAGTGAGGCTCCTTGGTCGACAGGAGGTGACCCACCCATCCCCTACCTGACACCCTATGCCCCCCTCAGCAATGGAGACCATCACTTCATGCACGACACGGTGTTCGGGCAGCCCGGAGGGCTCAGCAGCAGCATCTATCCGCACAGGTTTAACTTTTTCCCGGAGAACCCGGCCTTCTCAGCCTGGGGCACGAGCGGTTCTCAGGGCCAGCAGACTCAGAGCTCAGCCTACGGGGGGAGTTACAGCTACCCGCCCAGCTCTTTAGGAGGCACCTTAGTCCCCGACGGCCAGACAGGTTTCCATAGTGACACGCTGAGCAAGGCTCCAGGTATGAACAGCCTGGAGCAGGGCATGCTGGGCCTAAAAATAGGTGGGGACGTGACGGGAAGTGGCTCGGGTGTGAAAAGTGCATGCTCCGTGATCGGCGGCGGTGGCAGTGTTGCAGCGGCTGTTGCCACGGGCAACGGTGGCACACCGATTGGAATGCCCCCTCCGAAACCGACGTCGTGGGCTGCGATCGCGAGTAAACCTGCCAAGCTGCAGCAACAAAAGACCAAGAACAAACTGGGCCCACCCATGGCTGGAGGAGCTCTGCCTCCACCCCCGATTAAACACAACATTGACATTGATACTTGGGATAATAAAGGGACTGTCGCCAAGATGGCCCCACCTTTACCCCCACACCATCACCACCACCACCATCACCACCAACAGCACCAGCCCCAGCTTCACTCCCACGCTCCCAGTCTCCTGCCCCCGCTCCAACAGTCCCTACAGTCTGCCCAGTCCCTCGTGCAGCAGATGACCATGCAGGGTCCTCCACCTCCTCCTCCACAGTCTTACCAGAACCACAACTCCGCTCCAACACCTCAGACCCGCTGGGTGGCGCCGCGCAACCGCAACTTGTGCTACGGCGGTGGAAGCTTGGACAGCAACGGCTCCTCTAACGGTGGCGGTGTTGGTAACGGAGGCGGAGGAGGCGTGGGTGTGCCACCAGAGCCGGGATCCGAGTCCCACCCTGTGCTGGAGAAGCTGCGAGCGGCCCACAGCTACAACCCCAAGGAGTTCGACTGGAACCTGAAAAACGGCCGGGTGTTCATCATCAAGAGCTACTCCGAGGACGACATCCACCGCTCCATCAAGTACTCCATCTGGTGCAGCACGGAGCACGGCAACAAACGTTTGGACTCAGCCTTCAGAGCTATGAACGCTAAAGGTCCCGTCTACTTGTTGTTCAGCGTCAACGGCAGCGGCCACTTCTGCGGCGTGGCCGAAATGCGCTCGCCTGTGGACTACGGCACCAGCGCCGGCGTTTGGGCGCAGGACAAGTGGAAGGGCAAGTTTGACGTGAACTGGTTGTTTGTTAAGGACGTGCCAAACAGTCAGCTGCGCCACATCCGCCTGGAGAACAATGACAACAAGCCGGTCACCAACTCACGCGACACTCAAGAGGTCCCTCTGGAAAAGGCGAAGCAGGTGCTCAAGATCATCGCCCAGTACAAACACACCACCTCCATCTTTGACGACTTCTCCCACTATGAGAAGAAGCAGGAGGAGGAGGAGGTGGTGAAAAAGGTAGAACGTTTATTTTAAATTGACGATACGTTCAAATGTTATTAAAGGGGTTATTATTATTATTATTACACCGTCAGGATGTAGCACGGTTCATGCAGTCGTGTCTCCACCTGTGGATACACTCGTGAAAACGTAATAAAGAAATAATTGCAAAAAAGATTAAGATTAAAAGATTATGTCTCCCAGTTTAAACATTCACAATCTTAATAGATCATTAATTTGCATATTAGAAGTAGCATTAGTGACGCTGAGAAGCTCGAGCATCGTGATATTTCAAATAATAAAAATAAACGTGATTTTAGATCTGATGATGATGATGATGTCAATTATGGGATTAGTTTACTCTCTCCGCCTGTTACGATTAAACCATTTACATGTTTCTGAGAAGCATAACCAGGAACATTAACGAGGCGTGTTTTGGTGCATAACAAACATGCTTCAAGTCAAGAAGCACAAGTAGGGAGGAGGGTGTCCAGCTCAGTTGGTAGAGCAGCCGTCCCTTGTACAAAAGCTCAGTCCTTGCCATGGCGGTCCATCCAACCTGTGGCTCATGTGATTCCCCGTCTCTCTCTCTCCACATTCCTGTCACTCTTCAGCTGTCTCTGTCAAATAAAGCTCAAAAAGGCCAAAAAATGATCTTGAAAAAAATGTACCATAATGAGTTTTGTTCAAGAAAAGTTCACAGAATATTTGAAATGTGCAGAAATGATCAGCCCTGATGTTAGAAAAGAAAGAAATCACCTGAAATGACCCTCCCCTCTTTCTGAGCACCTGCCTCATGATATTTGTATCTGTTGGTCATCGATGTGGAAAGTTGAGGCATTAATAGTGATGAGATGTTTTTTCTGATGTGACTTTTCAGTGAAGTTTTGCATGTTTTTTTTCAACAGAGCTACGAGCCTGCCTCGATACAGAGCCGGTCCCGAATCGATCAGGTAACGTATATGAACCACTGTGTGACAAATGTATGCAACATCACATGCATGGAGTTATTAAATAGATGTTTAATGAGGTTAAATGTTAAGTGTGCAACACACCAGAAAAACCTCCACCGGGCACGTCTCTGTCATGTCTCGGACACGACGCTGTTTCGATCTGCGTTACTTCAAACCCCACCAGGAGCGTTTGTCCACCAGACTGGCTCAGATTTGGTCCTTATTTTTGTTTTATGTGCTTCTAAATATGTAAATATGGTACATAGATAAATTGTTTTCCTTTTGGCACAAGGTGTTTTATTTTGAAAATCGACCGGATTCTCTGTACCATTTCTGAGTCTGACTTCCAGGCAGCTCAATCTGCTCTGTACAGATTGACGCAGACTGCTCGTGGTGTCCGTCAAAAATAGAAAAGCCGTATTTTCTCGATGGAGAGCCACTCCTGTGCACGACCACGGCGCCTCTGGTCGGGTTTGAAACGTTGACTCTGGCGGCTGTGGCGCACATAGAGGCGTGTTGCATCCATGCCCAGTGGAATTTATGAGTGTAAAATAACTTCAGTATCAGTTTGTTTGTCTATAATTTGCTTAAAATCATTAACAGACAAAAAAACAACATAATATGATCAAATTATCTCAATATAATTCCACTAAAATCAAATAATGATGATGCCGAATCACATCATTGTCAGTTACTGCTACAAACATCATCAAATATTACAGATATCGATGAATCTGTCCAATAATTCCTTTTGTTCTTTTCCAGGATCGTCAGAAGTAAAACAGAAGACGGCTGCCGACGACATTTAGATTTAAAAAGCTGAACACACGGACATAAATAAATTGAAAACTAATATTTTTTTCTATTTAATTTTGTTGACTTTGGCCCATGTCAAACTTTTGACCCCCATTGCTCCCCAGTCTTTAAAGATGCGTGCAGGGATGAAGCTAGTTCCACCACAGTTGAATCGCTTCAATAATATTATATTTTCTTGTTTTTTCTGTATTTTTTAGCCTTATTAAAAAAAAAAACAAAAAAAACTCTTTATCGCTATCCCGGAACTTGCATTGTTAACTAAATATGAGTAAACAAATATCTGCACGTCTGTTTTTTTTTTATTTAGTTTTTTTTTTTTTTTGGAAAATCTCTTGACAACATGCTGCTGATATTCAGTGACTGTTCACTTTGTGGTTTGTGTGTTGGAGAAATGTTAAGTGCTTGTATTGGTTAATCTTAACGAGTGAACAACACTTTATTGACAAATGTCTGCTATCTGTGTGTGGCCAGTTGTATTTTATATTATCGGAAGAAGACGAAGAAAAATAACTTCTATGACGCCCCGTTTTTCTTTTTGTTTTGTTTTTTTCCAACGTGAGGGCGGTGTGACTTTGGTGGAGGAATGCGTACACTGAAAGTTTCTGTATGCATAGACTTAATCGTGCAAGGTTGTGACGTTAGAAAGCGTAAATGTTTGACAGAATATTTTGAATAATGTGTTACCTGGCTTACAACTGATTTTAAATTTAGTTGTTTTGTTTTTTTGTCTCTCCAGAGCGGAGCCTTAACATTTCTTTTCAGCACTAGAATAAATGAAATTTGTGATTTTTATTAAGTTCTTTTTCAGAATTGTACCTCAAATTTTCAGCTAGAGATTCAGGGAAACGACGCCTAGAGATCAAACGCTCTTAAAAGAAAGTCCCCCTCTTTCTTATTTAAAAGGATGGAAATACAAATTTACTGTATGAGTTCAGGTTTTTAATCGACACAAAATTTGCTTTTTGTCTTTCTTTCCCTCTGTTTCCCTGCTGTGTTTATGAAATACTGAAGGAAATGTAGCATGTACTGCTTTTAAAACTCAAGCCAGGCCTGTCACTTTGTTTATTTTTTATTTCTTTGTTTCTTGTTCTCTCTTAACATAATTATAATCTTGGCATTCTCATCATTTTCATTGCTATAACCTGTCCACATCATCCTCCAGAAAAATGTAAGCTTTAATGTACCGGCATTTCTAACTTGAGATCGCCTCAAAAATGTTTAACTGTAGCATTATACTTAACTGATTTATTGTCAAGTGTATGGAAACCCAGAGATTAGCCTATATGGTATATGTTTGTGACTTCTTCTTTTTGTTTTGTTTTTTAATTGCTTGCTGTATTGTGTGTATGCCAGCGTGAAAGACAAGAGAGGGAGTATGATTGTGGAGCAATCAGAGTTATATAACTGGTATTGGAATATAGAAAATTTATGCAAAAAGAAGAAAAAAAGTTTTATCATCCCTGAATTAAATATCATTGTATCAGAGGTCACCATCACATTCTTAGATTTGACCATGTTCATTATTAAAGATATACTTATCTGTAGTGTGTGGAACTGATTTATTATCACCATGAAGTTAAAGACACACAAACAAACAAACAAACAATCTCTGTTCAGCGGTGGAAAGAAACTAACCACACGAGTAATGCAGTAATGGAGTATTTCTGTTTTATGTAACTTTACTGTCCGCTGCATCAAAGAAGGAAGTAATGTAACGGCAATTTTTCATACCCTTTTTCATAAATTTGGTGATTTTAAATTTAGAATTTTTCTGATAAACTGAAGGATTAGTTAGGATTAGTAATTTCTCCTGTTTCCTAAACTAAATAAACAACTTAAATTAGCTGAAAAAAGGCTGTATTTGAGTACTTTTACTTTTCATACTTGAAGTACATTTAGCTGATAATACATACAGTGTACAGAGTGTGACCAAAGATCATTCTGGCACCTCATACAGGATACTCTACTCTGGATTCCTTTGTTAAATAAGGTCATAAATATTTAAGAAATAACAGATCCGCTCTGACATTTTTTTAAAAACTGGGTCATAAATGTAATTTTTATGATCTAAAGTGGATAACTGTCGAGGAAAACGTTAGTCAAACAGGAGTGAATGGTGTATTTGTTACTGAACATAGGCATGAAGGATTATTTCAAAATAAAATACCTTTATTCGTAGTAACAAAGGAAATAGTGTTGATGGTGTGTTTTTACATTTAGGACAACAATGGAGATCTGTGGCACAGATGAATAACATGAATTCACACATCAGTTAATAAGAAAATATAACCAGCCTCATCCTTTATCATTATTTATTTATCTATCATCCTTTGTGCTGCTGCTGTTTACACGCCTCACAAAGATTCAAGCTGTGAAAATGTGAAAAGAGATTAAACTAGGTTATAGAGAAGAAGATAATATTTATCAGCAATTCACCTAAAAAGTGTTTGACTAACCCCCACAGTCCTGTCAGATGAGCTCCACTGGTCTTTGAAATGGCTTTAGATCGCTGACTTTGTCCAAAACCCAAAGAAATCCACTTTACGTCGATGTATATGAACAAGAAAAGCAGCATTTGAGATGCAGGAATCTGGAGAAGTTCAGTTGTTTTTTTTTTGCTTGAAAAAGGACTGAAACGATTAATCTGTTTTTAAAAATGATTAACTTGTTGATCACCTATTGATTAATCGATTGTCATCTCAGCCCTATAGTCATTACCTTAGACCATGTAAACCAGGATTTCACTGTAGACTAAAAGATGAATCGATCATTAATCTCACTCCTCAGTTTTCATATACATATATTTTGAATAGTGTAGTATTTCTTATTTATAGATTACACTCATATACTATTCATACAGTGACACTTCTCCAGAACATGCATTGACACAACTCATTTATACAGTGTATAGTACTTACTCACAATTTACTGTAAAAGTACAATAATATCTTAGCAGCAACATAATGCAGTTCTTGTGTATGAACCTACATTAAAATCCTGTGTTTTTACAGTGTCTGGTTACTATAGAAACACAGAATAACACTGATTTTCATTTATATTACTGTAAAAAGAAATTACTATACAGTAGCCAGTAACTGAGCGTAAAGGTAGAATCATTTATTTTACAGTACACATCCTGTAAATTTACAGAAATGTACTGGCTACTGAGCAGTAATGACAGTGAATTTACTTTAATTTACTGTAATTTAACAGCAACATAATGGAGTTTTTTTTAGTTGCTGTAATTTTACATTGAAATACTGTATTTGTTTTAAGCCAGTAATTTGCTGTAAAAGTACAATCATATATTTTACAGTGCACATATGGCAAATAAATCTGAAACTAATTGGTTGAAACTCACACACAGCGTAACCGAAATATGAATTTTATAGTTTTATAAATTAGCTGAGTTTCTTCACAATCCACCCTCATAAAATACAGAATAGAATAAATACTGTTAGAATGGCAATATTATAAAATCTGCATTAAAATCAGTACAGTTTGGTGAAATGTTGCTCGGTAAGAAAACAGGGAGTCTTTGTTCCTGCGAGCACAGGCAGGTGTTTCTCTCTCTCTCTCTCTCTCTCTCTCTCTGCAGATGTTTTAAATCTCTCCATCTTCATAAATGATGCAGCACGCGCAGATTCCTCTCTTGGCATTCACCGCGTGCCTTAATTGTATGGCTAATAAATCAAGGTCCGCCGTGAACACGAGGAGCGGCAATCCTTAAAGTTGGAGCTTTATATGAGGCCATCACGGTATGACACACACACACACACACACACACACACACACACACATACACACAGTGTACAAATACACACAAAAAAACATACATGACTCGACAGGCCTGAGCGCCATCAACGCTCTGCAAGGGTATTTAAACATCCTCAATTTGATTTACACCAATAAAATAAGACTCTTACACAAATGTCACATTTTAAACACGCATCTTTACACAAAGCACCTCTTCTTCTCCTTCTTCTTCATGTCCTTGTTGACAATCACCTTTTTCTTTTAAATGCATAACATAATTAACTGTCCAGTTCCTCAGCTCCAGCTCCAGTGTCAGCAGCTGCGGTGCCTTCATTCCGCAGCACAGCAGCTCACATCCAGGTCTCCAGCTGACACTCCTCGGCTGGAAAACATCCCTGCATTGTATGATTTTTAAAGAGGAGGATGGACATGGAGGTAAAAGCAGGCCAAACAATACCGTCCACAGTGCTGGAGCATCGGTGAGGAGAATGATGGAGGTCCAGCCTGGCTGTTTTGTTGCCTGCAGAGATAAAAAGATGAGTCCGATCACAGCTTCAGGTTAAAATACCGAGCACGCTGTTTATTCCTTTTTATATATATTAGACATTTCTCTACATCAAAAGCGCCTCCGTCCTGATTTGCGTGCGCCTTTCATTCCCCTGTCCTCATAGGCTGGAGCTGTAACGTCATGACGTGGATCAACTCTGCCCCCACCCGTTAAAGCGTCTCTCTGTGGCCGTGTTTGCAGCCCTGCGGGCGGGCTGAGTGATGCGCTGACCGGGGTGCTGAAACATTTTTCCACTGAGGTTTTAAAGTCCCTATATTAGACCTGCAAGAACTATTGTGATATAGTGGAAGATGCCCTCCTTAAAGGGGAAGCCAACACACATGCAGTTCCTCAAACGGCCACTTGAGGCTGGCTACAATCTCCATAAGCCCCCAATATTAAAGCTGCATTGTGGTGCAGGTGTGATTTAGCGCCCCCCAGTTCCAGAGTGTAGTACTGCTGTGGTAAATATGGACAGCTGTGCACGTGTATTTGTTATGATTACATTATTTATGATCAAAAACTAGCGAGTCGACAACTTTACTACCAGCCAAGCAAGGTCGACAACCTTCAGACTTCACCTTCAGACAAACTTTCAGACTTTTATTTCACCAAGCTCTCACCAACGACTAAAAGTCAGTCCCAGATTTACTCTTGTTCAGCGGCTTCTTGTTCGCTTATTCTCTCATTTTCTCTCCTTAGCTTCCTCCGTCAACGTCCTCTTCTGTCTTTTTCGCCTCTGTCGTTATGTCTATAGAGGCTGCTGAGCCCAGTTACATCGCTCAATTGCCGAGCTCCTGTTCTGGCACAACACTGGCATCATCATCATCCAAAACATCTTTAGTACAAACATTATCACCGCCGATGCTTTTTAAGAAATATTATTTTTCATTTTTAATGAGGGTTTAAGCCCAAAATAAAACAAAATAAATACATTAATACATTAAAGAAAAGTCTATGCCTAAATTATTTATCATTTATTTATTTATTCTTCACTTTTTTTCACCGTTAGCGATCATGTTTTTCTGTAAGAAATTGATTAATTGATTGATTTAACAATCTTTCATGGAAACATGATTTTTTATAGGTGATATTTGTATCATTTTTATTTGTTCACATCAACAAAATTCAGGGGTGTATGATGATTCACACCACTAGGTGGCGTCTTGTCCTACATGTAATATTGTGACATCTTTTAGAAATCAGAAAAATGTATTTAATATTTTGCTTCAAACTAATGAAGAGCTCCTCACATGAATCTCCTTAAAGGATTTAGTTAATACTGTAACTTTTTTATTGTTTTTGAAAACACCACAGGTAAGAGATTAAAATACAGTTGAACTTTAAGAGTTCAGCCAGATATGTTTGAAGTCATTTCCTCCATCTTCTGTAGACAATAACTTTTAATTACCAGCTTCATTCAGTCTGATAAATTAATATTTAATCAACATTTCCTCTTTTTAAATACAAGAAGTTTTATATCTTCATCTTGAATATGTATACAGTGATTTCTCCACAGCTCATCCTCTTGAGTGGTTTTATTTTATTTTATCAAACATTTCTCAGCACCAATCATCTGAAATAAAGTTTTTAAAATTATCCTGTATATATGTATATATGTTTCACCTGCAGCTTTACATCTGTCTTATGAATGTGACTTTGATAATAACTTTGCAGTTTTGAGCTGTTCAGCCTGAGTTGGCAATATTCAATTATAAATAATTATACAGTAGATTTTATACGACTGTGTCATAATATTGTGTGTACCTGTGTGACTGACTCTTAAACAACAATATAAATTATGTGAGAATATGTGACACTAAACAGAAGGAATTTTTAATTTATTTTTCTAATTTTTTTTGTTATTTTATCTGTATTTGGTGACTTTTGTTGCGTTCAGTCAACACGTATTAGGGTATTAATGATTTGACTTGTTATATAACAAAAATGGACCTCAGTTTGGTGGATCAATACATTTAACTTCAGCATGTAAAACATTTTATCCAATTAAAGAAACAACACAATTTTTGTCCAAAAGACTTTTTTATTATTAAACAAGGTCATCTACAGTTACAGTTATTATATAATAAACATTTATACAAACTATGTATAAAAAGTGTGACAGTTTACAAACCATATCCAATCTGTACAATACCACACAAACTTAAATATTTTCTAAACGTTTCGAGTTTCTTTCTTTCGAAGATTTATAATATTGTAATTATAAATACATATACTATAATTTAAGTTGAACGTCTTTTAAATCGAGCACAAAACATTACAAAAGTCTTTCACCTCAGCATCTTCGTGGATTTGAACATTTTGGCCGACAGATATAACTTACACATAATTTCCAACTAAAATAAATAAAAAATAGTGTTGATCTGAAGTGTTGTCTCACTGTTGTATGCTCCTTCATTACAACATCAACATGGACACTGAGCCAGTCATTCATACACAGCTGTAAACACTCACCAAATCTCCAGCTTAAAATATTTTCCAACAAATCTACCTCTCACTCACCAACACCAAGCTTTGTCAATGAAGTGTTTAGCTTTTTTTAAAAATAAAAACTATATTTTTGAGGCCCCTGTTTTTCCTTAGCTGAGGTTAGCCCAGTTTGTTAGCCGGGCTGCTGTGGACTGTGAGTTCAGAGCACTGGGGGAGTGTTAGCCTTGTACCACAGGCGTTTTGGACCACCAAGAAGAGGTTTTCAGGCCTGGGGGGTTATGGGCGATTGAGGACATTGAGTGGAGCCAGTGTCGTGCCAGAACCAGAGCCAGGCAAGCGGGCTATGTAACCAGGTTCAGCAGCGTTTATAGACATAATCTCAGAGATGAAAAGACCAAAGATGACGCTGTCTTGTCTTGTCCCAGTATTAAAATAATGTAAATTAAGTCTCACGAAAATAAAATATCATGTCAGCAACTCTCTTTCCCCTGAAAGAGTTTGAATACAAATCATCCACCATGTTTTTAGATGCAAACCAGCAGCAAGTTCCTTAATTTCCAAGTCCACTGTAATTCTATTTTTATGATCAGCACAACTGTGACTGCTTTGTGACAACGTCAGAAAACATGAATGTATACCATCCAAAAGTGTTGGTATCTATGTTAAACACTATAATGTGTTTATTTATTTTTTTTTTTGCATAACAAGAATCACAAGCTGTGACTACTGTCCAGTCTCACATATGAGATACAGACTGGTATTTGAACCAAAAGGTTTGGGTCAAAGTGTAATAACCGGGCAGCTATCCTGCAGGTCAACGCGACGAGCATCTCCAAAGATGAGGAAAATCCCGAGGCCTGTGGCATTTACTAAAGTGATGAGCGAGAACACGATGGTCCACGACATCATGACCTCAATCAGGTAACCGGACAGGGAGACCATCACCAGTCCTGTGCAACACACACCAAGGAAAACAACATGTTTGAGAATTGAATCACTGGCACTGATCTCAAATGTGTTGTAGTAAGTAAATACATAGTAAGTAAATAGTAAGTACATCATTTCCTATATCTTGGATACATACCCGCGAAAGAACCCATCATATTCATAAAACCTGTAACAGAAGAGGAAGATTTATTAAATGTCTATCAACAAATACTAAGACTAGCACAACAAAAGAGACTCACCATAGAGGGCACCAGCACATGACGGCGTGAGATCTTGTACATTCACAGACACGCCACTGAAACACATTGAACTCATTATGTAAACAGCTAACTCTATAGCACAGGGATGCAAATATAACTCAGACAGATAATTATCTTTAATAATCTCAAACATACCCGCTGGTGAAGGTGGTTGCACCGATAGCAGCAGACAAGAATAACACAGCGGAGGGAAACGTGACAGGTCCCACAAGAAACATGACGAACATACTCGATACGCCCATGGCAACGAACTGAGGGTGGAGAAACATGCAGGTGATATATTTAAAAGGCACAGTCAATAATGTTAAGGTGGTATCGCATCACGTAACTTAACAAAGTTGATGCTACATTAATGTGTAATCAGGTGAAAGACTTAACATAATACTTTGCGGCACACGCCACCAACTATTTTACTGATTTTGGTGAAACTGAATCACATTTTATGGAGAAAATATTCTCCGTTGTAGCTGCTGTTAGCTCAGTTTGTTAGCCTGGCTGCCTGGACTCTGAGCTCAGCGCACCGGGGGATTAGTGTTTGTACCACAGGTGTTTTGTTTTGGACCACCAAGAAGAGAAGGAGGTTTTCAGGCCAAGGGTGTGAATGTATGCTAACAGGGAGTGGAGCTAATGTCATGCCAGAACAGGAGCTGGCTATGTAACAGGGCCTCATCAGCCTCTATAGATACAATGACAGAGGTAAAAAGGCCAAAGCTAAAGAAACTGATAGAGGAAGCTAAGAAGAGAAATCAAAGGAGTGAGTGGGCAAGAAGTTGTCGGACAAGAGTAAATCTGGGACTGACTTTCGGTCGGTGGCATAAATTGTAACAGTGGTTCTCAGTTCTCAGTATATGTATGGCCCTGGGGCAAAGCTGTGCGGCTTGTAATTACATGTTTGAAACAGAAAACTTCACACATGTACAGTGGTATCTAGCCAGACCAGAGCTTTTACACAAACAGAGTTTGTATCACTTGAAAACACAGTTGTGGTGCACTTCTTTCCACACATACCTGCATTATCTTTCTCACAGTTGATATATGATAACCTACAAAGAAGAACAGATGCAGGTGTAAATATATTTTTGTTTTTATGAAAAGAAACACCACAATAAAAGATTAATAACTCTTTTTTAATACCTTGGCTTATGAGATGATCTGAAAAATATCCTCCACAAAGTGCCGATGGGATTGCAGTTAACCATGGGATTACATTATACACCCAGCCCTGCAAGAATGGACAGGTTAGGAGAGAAGCATGACCAGTTTTCTTTAGGAATTTTATCAATGTAGTTGGCTGGAACAATCAGCATATGTAAAGGCTGAGTCACAACATTTGTACCGTGGCCTCTGGAAATGATTCTTTGAAGTATGTTGGGAGCCACGATAATAAAGTATAGGAAGTGCTGCTCATGCACATGTGAGCAAACACCATGGCCCTAAAAAAGACGATGACAAACACAGACAGAGAGTGATAAGCGAAGCTAGGAACTCAAACAAGGATGTGTTGGATAGACATTAACAAGGAATACAAACATAAGCTGTACCAGATAGATGGCTTCGATAAAAGTTTCAGACAGAGTTTTCTTGACAAACTTCCCTCTGAGTTCTTCTTTGACACCGTCTGTATCTGGGCAGATTCACCTGAAACACACAAGTATGTCAGACTGTTGTTGTAAGAGTTAAAAGGTCCAGTGTCACAGATTTATAGAATATAGAGAATATACAACCCAAAAGTTGGCATGCTGTGGAAAATATAAATAGAAAATGTGATAACAGCACAAGATAACTTATCAAAAGGTTGAAACTGAGACATTTTATTATTTTTGGTAAATTGTTAAGTTAAATAACATTTTAAAAAAAACACCTGGTGAAACATCTAACAGTCACTTGGGTTAACTGGCAACAGGTCTCTATTAGTGCTGGCAAATAGTGCAACAATTATCTTTCATAGATTTCATAGATTTGAAAGGAAAGTTGTACAAACGTAAAACCGTTGTGGGTCAAAGATTCATCATAAAAAGAGTCATAATTGACATTGATTGCAGTTTGAGGTGTCAAATCAACAGTTTTCTGTGTCTTCCAATCAATCAGACCAGGTTTGTTTAGGGTTTATGTAGAAATTCTTTTGGGGGCCACGGGTAAACTTGTTGCTGCAGTACCACGGGTGTCTACTGGGCAAACTTGAAAGCATGGCTGAGCCACAACCCCGAAGCCATGGCCACAATGTTGCACTGCTTTTTGTTCTACAGAAGCCCAAAACAGACAAACTAAACACTGACTCCAGATAGGATGTTTTTCCTTCTTCGCACATTTTGCAACCACTGTAGTTCCTTTTGCAGGTATTTAGTCTAAAATTGAAGTATTGGACAAATAAAAAATTTGACATGATGTTGGTGTGAGATGGAAAGTCACCAAAGTTATTACAATTCATCCAAAGGGGGCCATGAATGCGTGTATTTAATGTAATGAAATCCTTCTAGTAGTTGACGAGATAATTTAGTTACCGGTCACTTCTTTATTTAGGGATACATGACTGACTTGTGTTACCTTTTAGGAAACACTGCCAAACCATGAGCGCCCAGAGTCCAGACAGGAAACCAGTAACATAAAACATGCTTTCCCAGCCGTACGTGTCCAACATCAGGGATCCCATCCCTCCTGCTATCAATGTTCTGAAAGAGCAAAAATAAAAAGGTGTCACCAGAGATGGTGTGTTAATGTGTGGATTGATTGATGTGTGTGTGTGTGCACAACATACCCAAGATAGGTACTGCTGTGCATGGTGCTCATTAAAAACACTCTCTCTTCTTCTACTACACGCTGTGAGCACAGGCTGGCCAAAGACGGGTAAAAAACACCTGAAAGACATTAGAAGATGAGCTTGGACAGTTCAGTCACCATCAGTGCAGCACTGGAGCTTTTATTAAAATGAAGAGTGCGATTTATGTATTCTTTTGGCATGACAGATACCACTCTCGTGTTTGTGCAGTTCATATGAAATATGGAAAATGTAAAGCTGAAGTAACCAGCCAGGATCATAGTCAGTATAGATTGGACGTTGTGTCTGTGACGTCACCCACAAGTTTCTGAAGAGCCGGTTTTGAGACTCCATCTTGGCAGTCCTAATCTAAAAATTGGCAAAGACGTGGATCATGGGTGCAGCCGCTGCAGGCTGAATGACGCCTGGGTAATCTGTAACTGCAAACACCTGTCAATCAAAGTGGCCCACTGTTAATTATACATCAATTTAAGCCTCACCCTTTTCTTGTACCAGGCTGTAAACATATTTATTTCTGCTGTGAAGTTGGACATTCTAACATGGGGACTTATGGAGACTGACCAGCCTCAAGTGGACGCTTGAGGAACTGCAGTTTTTGGCACTTCTGCATTGACTTCATTTCAAAACCGCGGAGGCTAGACCCAGTCCAACTAAATCGTTGTCATACATGAACAATCATGAGTGTGGTTTCAGTCTCTGCAAGAAAGTGAACATGCATATGTCTCAAAACCCCTGAGATGCTTATTTCAGTGCTCACCCTGCACTAGTCCCATAAGGAATCTTGCCATGGTCATAAGAGCAAGAGTGTGAGAGCTGAGACTGGCCAGTAGAGGAGTACCAGCTGTGATCAGAGCCCACGAGGCTGCAGACAAGGACAGGACACGCTCTCCTCCGACTCTAACAAAAAAAAAAATCAAAGTTAAATACTGAAACTGCAAATCTAACTCTCTCTGTTTTGTCAGACAAATAGCTTACTTGTCACTAGCATATCCTCCCAGGATCTGTGTGAAACAGTAACCCCAGAAGAATCCACCTAAGACCAGACCAGAGTCGATCTTACTCCAGTGAAAAGAGGCCGCCATCGACACTGCGCAGATCGGCATGGCCATCCTGGCGCAGTAGAGGAGGCAGGTGCCCATAAACAGCATCAGGATCCATTTTCGAGCCAGTGATCTACGAGCATGAGGGGAAAAGGTTTCTGTAATATCAACAGGTAATAAAACAAGCCTGTAATGGCACCCACCTGTCGGCCACACTGTTAATTATTCATTACTTTAAGCCTTTATATAATTTGAACAGGTGAGTTCTATATAAATTCACCCTCAGTACAGTTGTCATGAACGGGGAAATTAGCTACAGAGACCAAAACTGTTTTTTGTACCAGGCTGTAAACAGTTGTAAAGTTGTACATTTTAACATGGGGACTTATGGAGACTGACTCACTTCTGTAGCCAGCCACAAGTGGACGTTTGAGGAACTGCAGTTTTTGGCACTTCTGCATTGGCTTCACTTCACAGCCAGGGATGTTGCCACTTGGGCATAATGGCAAGTGGCATAATTTCCCTTTATTCTTAGTTAAGCGTGTTAGCATGTTAATATTTGCCCGATGATACCACTACATTAAAAGGTTAAAAGTTAAGAAAAAGGGTACATTTTTCAACTGTGTCTAGCAATGTACAAAAAAATACAAAAATTCTGGCAAGAAATTAAACAATGCATTCAAAATATTTTACAAATTCGAATACCCCTAGTCCCACATTTGTTTATATTTGGCCTATATCCAGATAATTTGAAGTTTAAAAAACATCAACGAATATTTGTAGATTTAAGTGTGCTAATGGCAAAGGGAGTAATAGCCCTCTCATGGAAAAACACCAGTAGCCCAAGTGTGAAGGCGTGGTTGTCTGAACTGTCTTCAACTTTCCTTTTAGAGAAAATTACATATACAATAAAACAACATTCTTTCCACCAGATCTGGGACCCCTTTATTAGCTATGTATTGAGGACTGACTTGTCTCATGGTGATGTAAACAGTAGTGCTTTGCAGTACATCACAGAAATATGTTTGTTTTATTATTGTTTATTTTTTCTTATATACAAGGAACTCACTAACCTGATTCCCAACCAAGAACATGAAAACTTGTAAAGACCGGGGGTGGGGCGTTGACGTGTTCGTTCAAGACATGTAATTGTATTTCTTTGTTATATTGTGAAAACAATTAAAAGAATGTTGGCAAAAAAAAAAGGTTAAAAGTTATAGACAGTGCTGCGATACAAATCTAAAAACATTAACTATGCTCAAAAAAGAGGTGATTAATAAAGTTTCTAAAATTAAAATAAAAAAAAGATAATGGATGAGATATTAACCTAACTGACAGACATCCATCAAGCCAAGCCACTGGCATGTCTAGAGAAAACAACTTCCCCTGTTTTTACTAAGCTAGGATTCATTTTCAAAGGACTTCCTAGTAGAATAAAGTATAGTATGTCAGCCCACGGTTAAGGGGAACTGAAAGTAAACTAAATCTCAGCGTGCGAATGATCTTAAGTCTTATCTAAATCTTATGTAGTCTCACCTCGGCCACAGGTTTTGGTCCACCGGTGCCACTTTGGTACAGTTGCTGGATGTGTAAACTTTAGGATCCAGTAGACATGTATTGAAGCCGTTCCTGTCATGTTCTGATGTGTGCTTGCCGTCCATTCAGAGAAAACTTGTGTGTGTGTCTCTCTCTCTCTGTGCAACTCGTCTGCAGTCGACTTCAGCTATGTGTCCTATCCTCAGGCTTACAAGCCAAACAGGTAAAACTTGTTCAGACAAAACAAAAAAAAAAAAAAAGGAACACGTGCTTGATTTGCAAGACTGCAGAGGTCTGAGCGTTAGTAGGAATAACATTTGCCTATGCACCTATTTTAAAAAGGTCAAAGGTATATTTGTTTTTAATACCATCAACAAGTTGCAAGTCAGCTTTTATATCAGGTATTAGTAGAACTTCCATTAAAGTTAGCACACAGAAAAAAGCACAAAACAGCTCTTGTATGGTTCACAAAAGTTTTGTTTATTTTAATAATTGCAAATCTGATCTTAAAAATGTTGAATAATAAAAGGGATGTGAGCTCTCTAGGTCTCAGTATTTGTCAAAGCCAATATCTATAAAGACAATACAACCTTAAAAGAAATTAAGGATGGACAACTAGCAGCAAGTTTGTTTTTGTTTTTTTTATATATGTATATAAAAAGTAAACAAACCAAACAAAATTAACAAGCACAAGTGCCTTTTCCCATTCAAAACAACAATAAAAAAAAATCAAAAATCAAAATAAAAAAAGATACACTTACATGCAGGTAAACGGCTTTAAAAATGGCAAAATGGACAGCAAGTTCTGTGACCCCCTTTTTCAAAATGCCTGTTCAGGTTTCATCATCATAATTACCAAAATAAAGCCAATGAACAAAAGTCTGAATAGATTTTAAAGAGGCCAGGGGCCAGTTATAACTGGCCCTGTCATTCATTTGCATTACTTTATCTGAGCAGCCCTTTCTCTCGGGCAGCATAAACCATCCCTCTGTTTATGGATTATCATCCCCATGTAACCATAAAACCATTCGGAGCATGTCGCATGCATGGGCAGTGCGTACTTTATGCTCGGTAATGGTCGAACTCACTCAGAAAGTCTCTGATTCCAACCCGTCAGTCTCTCGAACACTCAAACTGTGAAATGATCTTTTTTTTTTTCTTTTTTTTTTTACAAGGCAGCTCATCCCGTAGACATACTGTGAAGGTACAATCAAATTTAACAAAAAAAAAAAAGGTGTAGAAAGCAAGTGGTTGATTTCTATAGCAAATCGTCAGAGATCACACGAAATAAAATCATAAAATATTATATTAATTAAAACTATATTACATTAATAAAGCGTCTTTCCATTTAATTGAAAAATACTCACATTTTGCGTATGAAATTTAAATTTTAAACTTACTTCTGATTTGAAACAATCTAGACTCTCTCAACGCGTCATCTCAATCTAAACATATCTTCACTTAAAAGCAAAAAAAGGAGAGTAAAACGTGTGTCTCCTGTTTCAAAGTTTAAACCATTAACGGCCAAACTCCACCGGGCACGGATGCAACCGTCCAAGTCAATGTTTTAAACCCCACCAGAAGCGCCACAGAAGTTCAGAAGCATCTCTCCGCTTGGCTCAGTCGAAAATACACGGCGGTTTTATTTCTGACGGACGGGCACAAGCAGATCGAGCTGGCCCGGAGTCCGACACAGAAACAGCATAGAGAATTCGGTCGATTTTCAAAATAAAATAAAAAAAAACACCCTGTGCAAACTTGTAAAATCTGACAAAAAGGGAAACAATTTAACTAGGTAGCATATTTACATATTTAGAAGCACATAAATCTGAGAAAAGTGACCAAATCTGAGCAAGTTGGCATGTCAAACGCTTCTGAAACGCTTCTGTTGGGGTCTGAAGTCACGTGGAGCAAAACAGCATCGCAACTGTGTGCCTGTCGTTTCAAACTTTAAACCGTTAACAGCCAAAGTCCACCGGGCACGGATGAAACACGTTTTGCGTGCACCACAGCTGCCGGAGCTCATCATGTTGCTCACGTGGAGAACAGATCAAATCAGCATCAAGTCCGAGACGTGCCCGGTGAGGTTTCGCCGTCACAGTTGTACTCTCCTTCTTCCTGGGGAGCCAAGTTTTTGGCTCCACACACACACACACACAGACACACCACCGTATTAACATTGTTCATTTATACCATCAACTCTCTTTCTAGCAACGTAAAGTCATGGTGCGGTGGGGAAAATGGTCACAATAAATAATACTACTGACTCAGGCTTCAGAAAGACAAAATATAAAACAGCAATTTTCTGTTTCCTCCTCCGAGATCTATCTAAAAATCCAGGATCGGTATTTAAACTAAATAATCTGTCAATTTGCAAATACAGCAATTTACAGTTTGCACAATGACCTTTCATGACAAACATGAAAAAACAAAAGTAGCATTTGTTTATACATATATGTTACCTGGTTGTCAACACAGTCACTGACTGATCATAAATTAAGGGGACGTGGAAGGTGGTTGTTCTCATCTGTCGTCGTGTTCACTTGGGGTCCTCGATGGTGCCCGTGCTGAGGTCAGTCATTTTGGGATATTTCACCTTCTTCTGGTCGAGCTCGTTCTGTGCCCAAAGCAGTAACTTCAGGAGTTTGGCCAGTTTGGGCGTCGACTCCCTGTTTTCATAGTCCAGCACAGCTTGATTCACCTCGCTCCACACCTGCGTATTAAAATGTGTTGCAGTCACAGTTTTCTGACACATCTGACAATAATGCAGCCGGCTTCTCACCTAACAGGTATGTGCAGTTGAACAGACTTAGCAAGGACTGACTCCACCTGATAGATGTGTTGCATGACGTCAAACATTAAACTATTTAATCCATCTGCTGACTTCAAGAACGGATTTTATGTTAAGTAACCTGTATAGGTCATGTACTGTATATATTTGTTTAGGGATTTTCACTGAACTGACAATCAAAGGCTACATTCAGACACAATCCGGCACTGCTGCAAAAATGCAGGTTTCTCCATGAATTTGAGCTGGGGTAGTGAAAAACACAGCCTGAGGTGGAGAAGTTGATCCCGACGTCATGCTGCGCCCGTCAATCAGACAGAAACTGATTCTTTACCTGCGGTGTTCTGGTTTTGTTTATCTCATGTACCCAGCCTGTCTATCCTGTCTTCTATGTACACAATCACAGCTGAATCTTACTCTGTGTGCATTAATTAAATAATTAATTTAAACAAACTATCATATCCAAACATAAATATTTTGTTTTGTCATCCATGCACAAACTTCATCAAGTTTTAATTGTTTTACTGAACAATATTATGTACACAAGCTCAAATGTGTGGCTCCAAAGCGTGGTCCAGGTTCTAGAAGAGGTGTTGCTCCAATAGCTCTGCAGTAAGCAGTGTGCTACGTGCACGTGATTGAAGGACAGCAAATATTCAAGTGTACTTGCATGAAAACTGATGTGGTGTTTTAGTCAAAATGATGCTAAAATATATTTCCCCTCAACTATATTTAAGTTCTGTGTTAAGGGCCAACCTTCAATTTAGCAAATTCACGGTTTATTCCCGTTAATTCCCATGGAAAGTGTCCAACTTTGAAAAATCCCAGAATTTTGCAACCCTTATAAGATGCAGCTGATTCACAGTCTAATAATACAAATAATGCTCACAGCAGTCATTTCTTTATGGAGTTCTTTGTGACGACAGGGAACATGAATATACACGTGAGATGCGATAACGTGCAACAGGACTTGATGTCACTGAAATTAGATTTTCCTACTGGGTCTATGTAAAGCTGGTGATGCATGATGAATGTTTCCAAAACTTTCGGATCAGAAAGTCACTTGTCTGTCTGTAGACTGAACTAAAAGACACAGGACATCAGATACAAGCAAACTACTATGACCATGGACTGAATTTTAGGTGCGAAAGCCTTAAAGATTTAAATGAAAGTGAAAAATGACAACTCAGTCCGATTATCAGAGCGAAGAACTCGGCCTACCTTTTGCCGCTGCATCATGTTGAGCAGGTCTCCAAAGGGCGACTCTTCGGGGTTGTCAAAGGCCAGGAGGGCTAATGTTCTCTCCATCTCTGTCAGACACTCGCGGCTCTCCTCACCCTGCTCGGCCAACTGTGTCTGGGCAAACTCCAGCGCTGACTCAGTCTCCCTTAGCCTGATTAGCTCAATCAAATGTTGCTGCTGCAAGAGGGGGAACGAAGCACACGCAGTGAGTGTCACACAGTATCTTCCTGTTTGACTAACAAAGACGACAAGAACATCTTATTATGTACAACAGCGTGGGTTGAAATCTCACTTTACAGACGTACATAAAAGCATAAAAAAACTACTTGATCACAAAGCTCCGTGCTCATGTACCTGCAGATGAAAATACAAGTATCGATTGGTGTCGAGCAGCTCCGGGTGTAAGCTGTTGATGAGCGCGATAGCTTCTTGTATCTGTCCCTTCAGGATCATCTCTCTAATCTTTATCCTTTCATCCAAAGAGTCCAGGTCCACGCTCGGCTCGATCCCAGACTCCATCCGGAACTTCTCTGCGGCCTCTTTGAACCCCTCTGGAAACAGACAGAGAGACGTCAAGGACAAGTTAGGAAACGATGATGCACAAGTTGTGTATTGATCTTGGACTATGACTCCCACCCACTCCATGAGGTGCTGGACAGACTCAGGAGCTACCTTCAGCCAGAGACTGCTGGCACCAAGATGCTCCACAGAGAGACACAAGAAGTCTTTGCTACCTGTGAGCATCAGTCTCTACAACTCCTCCCTCAAAATATCACACACTCAAGTCAAGTCGCTATCGAACTGGCTTGTGCAATAAATAAGTGAAATCTGCCACAAAGACTAAATTCTTCATAAGGTTTTAGATTTACATATTACATAGTTCACTGTCACTGGTTTTATTTAACTGTTATTTATACATGAGTATATAGTGTTAAAATAGGATACTGTACAACACCTGCACCACCTGATCATGTTATAGTCTCCTGTTCATGTCCCATTGCAATTTTTTTATTTCATTTATACCCTGCGGTTATTATTTATATCATGGTCACTTACTTTTGTAATATTATTTATATTATGGTCACTTTACATTACAATACTCTTTTTATATATCATGCCACTTCCATCCTAAGTACTTGTCTGTTTTGAAAGTTGATTGTTTTTCGTGTTTATTGTGTCGGTTATAGATATTTCTGTCTGTTTAATTTCTGTGGGGTTTTGTCCTTTTATTTGATTCTACTTCTGTAGTGTATATTACACTTTCTGCTGCTGTAACAAGTGAATTTCCCAGTTGTGGGATAAATAAAGTATAATCTAATTTAATCTAATCTAATCTAATCTAATCTAATCTAATAGGTGTATAGTGTTAAAATTTTGTTTTCTTACTGGGAGCTGCTGTAACAAACACAATTTCCCTGCAGGGATTAATAAAGTATTTCTGATTCTGGCCCCTAAAAGGGTATGGGTAATGTAGTGGAGAGACGGAAGTTTTCAGTTAATTGTGTAAAAAAAAATATATATATATATGTAGATGTGCTTCTTCTTGTCTCTGTGTGTATTTTATTTTGTGATTGTTACTTATTCTTGTTGTTTGTTAACAGAATATTGCATTAAGGCAGAGCTTGCTTTATCTAATTCTTGTATTGATTTTCCCTCGAATCATATTCTGTGTCTATTTTTGCTTTGGTTTATCTTGCATCATGTCTTCATCAATGTATTTAGGGTAGCTGTTAAAGTTGTAAATGAAGGAGCACAGGGGTAGAGGTTGGTAACCAGAAAAGGATCAGCATGGTTGGTGGTGTGTGTTCGGGGGGGCGGGGGGATTTGTGTTTTTTGTATTGTTGAATAATGAAAATGAAAAAAAAAAAAAAAAGTATTTCTGATCCTGATCTCTCAGTCATGGAGCCTCACCTGTCACCAGGTAATTCATGATGAGCCGGTTCATGTCTGCCCTCTGTATGTGCACATTGTTCAGCTTGTCCATCCACTCTTCTTTTGTGATGTCTTCTGGCTTTTCAGCATAACTCATCATTGGGGATCCTGGAAATAAAAATAAAAAAACGTGAGCAAGACTGACACAGCTCGGTCACAGTTTGCACCTACATGAACAGCAGCAACGTGCAGAGATAGACATTATAAAAAGGACTGCACGCAAATATGGGCTACTGACAAGAAATGCCAGATTGATAACAAAGCAGCAGGGTGTCACTGAGATTTAACAGCGTTCAGGTGTTTGCTGGCATCAGTAAAAATCAATGTTTAAACGCTCCGAGGCTTTTCAAAACAAACCCTCCATTTCCTCCCAGGCTAGTTAGCAGCCAGACAGCCAGTGTGTGCGTTTACACAACCTACCGTGCAAAAAAAACACACAAGCTCCAGCGGTTATCCTTCCTTACGTGCGTGAGAAGACGGTAAAACAAACAGCAAAGCGTGAGTCCTGTCAGGGCTGAGAATTAAAACGTAAACAGCGTCCGGACACCGATAAGGTTTTTCTTTTCGCGGCTAGCTAACTAACCGAGCTAATGTTGATAACCTCGCGATAGGAACGTCAGCCCTCACTGCGAGCCCTGTGATTGGCTCCGGCGCGGTGACGTCACGGTTGCCGAGGAACAGTAGTCCGTCTGACTGTTATACACTACATATACAGTAAATATATGTGTATATATATGTGTATATATGTGTATATATGTGGCTTTTTTAACAAGTTAAAGGGTAAATATGAACTAAATGGAAGAGCTGATGTTTCCATACGGGCCTTGAGTCTTTCATGAGGATGAATGCAGTGTGAATTATATGTCACAGTCGCCAGAGTAGTGATGGGAAGTTCGTTTTTTTTAGGGAGTCAGATCATTTGACTCAGCTAACCAAAAAGAGTCAGCTCTTTCTTCTTTGTATACACAAAGAGGAAAAGTAGAGGAACAGTAGTCCCTCTGACTGTTATACACTACATATACAGTAAATATATGTATATATGTGGCTGTTTTAACAAGTTAAAGAGTAAATATGAACTAAATGGAGGAGCTGATGTTTCCATACAGGCCTTGAGGCTTCACTGGACGGTTTCATGAGGATGAATGTTATGTTATAATTTTATGTCAAGGCCCCCCTCGCAATCACCAGAGTAGTGATGGGATTTTTTATTTTTTTAGGGAGTCCGATAATTTGACTCAGCTCATCAAGAAGAGTTGGGTCTTTCTTTCATTGTACCACTTATCAGACAAATCAAGCTTTGAAAAACAGCAAAACGAAATAGAACTTACAACGGTATGCCCACGATTACAAGGTTAAAAGAAAAGCCAGCACAAATCCTCTTAATTACTACTATGCCAGCTTTCTGTTTGCAGATATTGATAGTACTGACCTACTGGGAGCCGCACACACCTCTCACCGCAGACCTCTCAAGCAGATAGAAGCACACATAAAAACTTAAGCATAGAAATTTAAAAAGGGACATTGACTGTTGGATCCACAGTAGTTCTCATGCTGTGAAGGTTGTTTATGGACCCTGCTTAATATGACAGCTTGACATTGCAGTCTGCATTCTGCCTTTGTGTTTTTTAGTGGTTCATGGATGGAAGCTGGCTCCCATCGTTCACTTGAAAGAGTCGACTCTTTGAACCGGCTCATTCGCAACTGACACATCACAACACCAGAGCAACCCCACAGCTAAATAAGTAACGGAACCAGGCCCCAGATCCCCAAGGGACTCCACAAAACCAGGTTTACTGCATATTCTTTACATTGTTTTTGTGCATTTGATTTGATTTGTTAAGGTGGGGTCTGCATTATTAACTAATGTTGTTATTCTTTTGTAGAGGGGCCCTATTTCAGAATCTAGTTTTGACCAGGTTTTCTGCATGTTATTTTATTTTTGGTAGAAAAAAAAATCATAGTTACGATGAATTAAATGTTAGTTGAAGGTCTGTGGTGGGATGCAAACACCAATCTTCTGCATGAAAGTCTGATGCATTACACACCCTTCTTCTCTGCCTCTACATAAAGAGCACAGCGCCTCCTGCTATGGAACTGGATGTTGGAATTGGACATAAATCATGAGGTGCATAATCATCCAATACGAATGTAATTTCCAGGATACTGAAGCTAGTTACTGCACCATACAGGAATAATGTTCAACAGCACTGTTTGGCTCCATGACAGGTCTGTCCGTCCATGCCTATGCAAGATTTTGTACCAAATATTAGATAGCACTCTCTAATACTGTCATGAAACACCAAATAAGAGAAAATCCTTTGGAAGAAGGATGTTCAGGCTTCAAGCAGAGTTTAAAGACTGTCTATGCCAAGCAGTGCTGAAGCTGTTCTTCACAATGCCTCTGCAACCCTTTTTAAATTATGCAGATATTTTAACTCCAAAGTATTAAAAATACAATAAGTATAGAGGATTCTTTAGCTCAAGGGTACAAAATATTGCACACTACACGGTCTGTATGTAGTGTGAGAAGACATAGCAAGAAAATCACCAATACTTCTCTGTATGTGACAAAATCTGGTATAATTATAAAGATGTTGTAAAAGACAAGGCACTCTTCTTTCAGGGGCCCCCTTGATGGTTCCCGGCCCCGAGGCATCTGCCCTACTTTTCTTGTGGATTATCTAGGCGTGACACCCCAGTTGGTAACTTGTCCCACTCAAAAAGTGTCCGTCAGATGTTTGATAACAGCTGAAAGATTAGACACACAGACAAATGGTTATGTCAGGGTGGAATCATCTGCCCAGTATTGTATAGTAAATCATGGGAGCAGTACTTTTTGTAGCTATTGCTACAAGCTCAGTGTGAGATTAGTTTCTATGGAAATACAACACACAAACTAGCACATCATCCGTATGATAGACATTTAACTGATGGAACAGTACACGATGACATGTAGCGATATACTGCATATTTATATGTCAGTGGTGTTAGATTATTTACATACTGATTACTGCTGTTACACTGCATACGCAAAAAGACGTAAATGCAAATGAGAATTAACACTCATACCAATGATGGAAATTATGTTTACACTCTTAAGGACTATATTTCACACCTTCATCTTGCCTGTTAACACTGTATACCTCTACTCTACTAACATTAATTTCTTGTACTGCAGAATTCATATGTAAAATCAGTCATAGAGAGAGTAGTCTAATGCATTTGATGAAGGTGAGGGTGATGTGAGGAGATTGCAATGCAGCGATTACAACTCTAGATGCAACTAAATTCCACACACTGGACCATTAATGGTGTGAACCGTTAATTTAACTTTTTTTTTAAATGTTTTTACGGCAGTGATTTGTGATTTCTGGGCCACAACATTTCACTTCCTAGAGTTGCCTGGCAACTACTCAGGGCCAAGAAATTCTGCTTGTTCGACACAAAAGTCACGTAAATACGGCAAACTGTCAAACTGTAGTAGCATGAAAATATTGAATGTAAATTTAACTTAATGGTTGGTTTTGTTACCACCACCATCTGTAAACATACATGTCTCATTAATGCATGTTACTAACTAAACTTCTTCCCCAGAGTTTCTGTGCTCTCTCTCGTCCAGCAGGTTCTCGTGGATCGTGGCTGCTGCTGTGATCCTGCATGACGTCCACTAGACATATTACTACTGTCATTATTGTTACCATATCTCCATTACAGTTTATAGTTAGTTAATATTTGCTGCTGTGATCCTGCATGACGTCCACTACATATATTATTACTGTCATTATTGTTACCATATCTCCATTACAGTTTATAGTTAGTTAATAATTTGCTGCTGCTGTGGTCCTGCATGACGTCCACTACATATATTATTACTGTCATTATTGCTACCATATCTCCATTAGTTTATAGTTAGTTAATAATTTGCTGCTGCTGTGCATCTGTGTCTCTATCACAGGTTCCACTGCTACTGTAATCATTTTATCATTCATTATAATTGTACAATATGTTTCTGTTGATTTGTCCTGTACACATAACATCTTTTGCACGTCTGTCCATCCTGGGAGAGGGATCCCTCCTCTGTGGCTCTTCCTGAGGTTTCTTCCACCTTTTTTCCCTGTTAAAATATTTTTTTGTGGGCAAGTTTTTCCTCACTCGAACCGAGGGTCTAAGAACAGAGGGTGTCACTCCCTGTACAGATTGCAAAGCCCTGCGAGGCAAATGTACTTTGTGACTTTGGGCTATACAAATAAAATTTGATTTGATTTGATATATGTAATGACCTTGTCAGCTGTGTCTGAACTCTAGTGTTCCTGTTTCAGCATAGATCTGTAAACTCCAGAACACAGAAAAAGGAGATTAACTACTATCAGCGACTAAGCAAAAATATGATGCCCTGAGGCCTCAGAAAAGCTTTAACAAATAAATTAAACAACAGACACTTTTGTTCAGTCACTAACCCCTCTGAAGAGGTCAACACCAGAATGTGAAGAGGGAATAACAGTAGGCTACGATTCAGTGGGCTCCATCCACCATTAAGAGATATTGGACACAGTCGAACTTCTGATTTGATTTGATTTGATTTTGTTACCATTTGACAAAGCTAAGCTCGCTCTTTCCTCCTTGTTTCCAGTCAGGGGTCCTTGGGCTGAAAAAGGTTGAAGACCCCTGCTATAAAATGATATTGATCTCCTGAACTCTCCAACAGAGAGAATATGTGGAACCTTTCCTTTAAGTCTATTTAATCAGTGCTAAGTGCTCTTAAGTAACTATGTCCCGCTTGAGATTATATTACTTTCTGTGACTGTATAAGCACATTTCTTCCAACAGTGTGCAGCAGTGCTGTAGCTGCACTTTGCCTCTCCGAGCATCCATCCCAGCGCGGCCGTGAACGCGCACGTCGGGTCGGCCGTAGGGTGTTTGGGAAGGGGGGTGGAGGTGGGAGGAGCCAGCGTACTGCTGCAGCTGTCCATGGTTGCGTAGTGGGAACCAGAGAGGGTCCGGGTACGTGCGAGATGCAGCCATAGTCACGCTCCACTGTCTTAACATTATAACCTGCCGGGGATCGTTAGTTCTGCAGCGCATCAGAGCCGACTGAAAGGTGAGCTTAAAAACTACATTTCCATCTTTTATCCATCTCTCGAAAACACTTCCCCCTTGCCCTTGAAAAATTACTGCTGACGATCCATCCCCACTGTCTTGCATCAAGAACAGGCCAGGAAGCAAACCAACATGGATGCTGTGCGCTATAGCAGTGCTTGATGATGATGCTGCTTGCACAGAGATTATGCATCCCCAGCATCGTATTCTCTGAGTTTAATCCTCCTTATAGACGAAATGACAACGGGATGCGATGCGTATTAAAAAGGAAATTTAACACCTGCTTGAACTCAACAGATAGGATTTGGTAAAAAAAAATAATTATATAAATAAGCCACACAGGGCTTCAGTGCCTATTCACTTGTGTCATGGCTTTATTTTACTTGCAGCATCAGTTTGCAGCATGGTTTGGCTGAATGCATGTCACTTACTGATTTACTCACAGCAGCAGAGGCAGTCAGTACCCCTGCCAAGATGTCATAGTTACTGTATTATCATGGAGAAATGTTGGTGCAGTTACACTGAAAAAAGAAAGAGTGCTTAAATGCACCGTGTTGCATTCACGGCTCTCGTCTTCCCACCTCCGCCCCACATAGCTCTTACAGGACAGTTGTTTTTAATGGAGACAGACAGACCAGCTGTTGCCTGCAGTCAGGAGGATTCAATCACACAGGCCTCACTTCACTTCCAGGCCTGATTTTTTTTTTTTTTTTTTTTTTTGCACAGATGTATAAACAGGTTATCTTCACAGATAGGTCCCCCTATGTTTGCACGACATGCAGCCTGAGCAGTTTAATTTAATTTCATTTTCTGTTTCTGCGCCCCCAGTTTGTGGACGTGAGACATCATGGCTGAACAGCAGAGGCAGCGCTCTCTGTCCACCGCCGGTGAGTCTCTCTACCATGTGTTGGGAGTCGAGAAAGTGGCCACGACGGATGATATTAAGAGATCTTACAGGTGAGGAACCCCTCTGTGACTTCGCCTACATTGCCAAATTACCACAGAAATGCATGAGGTGGTTATTGTATTGTCGGCTTTCCACACAGGAAACTGGCGTTGAAGTTCCACCCTGACAAGAATCCTGACAATCCAGAGGCAGCTGATAAGTTCAAGGAGATCAACAACGCTCATGCAATCCTGAACGACCCCACAAAGCGTAATATTTACGACAAATATGGCTCCCTGGGTCTATATGTGGCTGAGCAGTTTGGAGAGGAGAACGTCAACACTTACTTTGTCCTTTCAAGCTGGTGGGCGAAGGTAAGACCGATTGTTATTTGTGGTTTCTTTCTTCTTGTTGTCTTACTCTTCACGTGCCTTGCAGGCTCTGTTTGTATTCTGCGGCCTGGCCACCGGCTGCTACTTCTGTTGCTGCCTGTGCTGCTGCTGTAACTGCTGCTGTGGAAAATGTAAACCACGGCCTCGAGAGGGCCAGGACCAGGAATTTTATGTGTCCCCCGAGGACCTGGAGGCTCAGCTGCAGTCTGACGAAAGAGGTAAGACCGGATCACCTGTATGTATCGCCGACACTTCCCCCACGTCGAATTCACAGGATGCACTGAAAATGTCTCTGTTTGTCAAGTAGAGGCTGGAGGTGACCCTATAATGCTGCAACCATCAGCCACAGAGACGACCCAGTTAACAGCGGATGGGCACCACTCCTACCACACTGACACCGGCTTCAACTAACCGTCTGTACCCTCCGTCAAATCCTGGCCTGCGGCCCTGCCTGCTTCCCTGCTCCACCTCAGCGAGATGAAAGAAAAAGGGGCAATCCATCTTTCCTCTTCAGAACGAGAGCCATGCAGGAGGAGAGGGACTAGTAAGCATGGCCCATGAAAGGAACTATTGAAGTCACATCCCCTTACACACCCTTCCCTGATTGGTCCACAACTTATTTAACCCCCCCTTGTCCCTCCAAGTACGAGAAGAAAAGAGAAACAACTCGATTGTTTCATTTTTATTTCTTCTTTTGTATTTCTTGGCCTTTAACCACACACAGATCGCCTAACCCACTGTCCCTCTCCTACATTTTGCATCATGGTGTAGCATGCACAGTTTATAAAACATGGTCTCCAGGTTTTATTTCATGTTTAGCGACATTTTTACTTTGCAAGACTCATAATGTAGTACGTGCAATATGTTCAAACGAATACAGTTCATAATGGAGGAGGAGGAGGAGGAGGAGGCGGCGGCGTTTACGTGATATTTTATGCTAAAGGAGAGGAGAGCCATGGCTCAGGGAGGTGCTGGTTAGAGTTTGCAGAGGTAGTCGGTGCCATCGTTAAACCTTCACTTACAGAGTTGTCATGTATTAGTGCAATTTTTCCACTTCCTCTTTGTAACCAGTACTGTTTCATTGTCAGACCTCCAGTCCAACGTCTCTGGCACTGCTTGTCTAGCTCCCCTTTTCACTTTGATCATGAGGTTGTTAAGGCGCACAGCTTTATTTGCAGACATCGCTTCATGAATGCCTGCTGACATAACATTCCCACGTTAGTTATTAATTAGTATCGGCTTGTCCTTTCCTCTCTGCCTCAGCTTTATTTCAGCTCATTCTTGCAGGATAGAGACGTCTCTCCTGTCTCTCCCTGCAGCACTGAACAGGTCGTCAAGGTAACTTTTATGTCGATTCATGATTTCTCTTATTATGCATCTGTGTTGATCCGTTCTCCTCAGCCAAACTTAACAGGAAATTATGTTTTTTTCATAGTTTTTTCTACCTGATTTGTCACAGATCCATAAATTAGAAGCATTAAAATCATCTAGTTTACATGTTTTATTCGTCTAAAGTTTGGCAAAGTATCTAGACTCTTGGAAAATGATGATGGATTTCTGCAGTTTAGTTTTTGTGTGTTTGTTCACATCATTGACACTGAAATATATTTATTTCATCTAATTACTGCAGATATTTTGGATTACTTATTGATCTATATGAAGCCAAGGAGCTCCAGCAGGTAATCTAGCCGGCTCTGATCAGAGCTGTTCATAGGTAGAAATTACAGCAGCTCTGGTTCAGAGGGTGACATGTTTTTAAACTCTGAGCTGTCTTGAATATGTTCGATAGTTAGTGTCATGTGGAAAAAAAAGAAAACATGTTTCACTCTCTTCATAGCTGGGAAATAAAGCTGACTACAGAGCAGCCACATGGGGATATTTTAAGTAGTGTGAAATCTTGATTTTCATCATGTTTTTAGTCCTTGTGTTTTGAAGTCTGATGACATTTCGTCCGATGCTGTGATCGTTTATCATTGTCAACCTTTTTGAATCCATGTAGAGTAAGAAGCTCGTACGGCATATCATCCGTGAGCCAGTGCTACAGGCAGCTCCGAGTGAAAACAAGATTTTTTCATACTACTGAATTTGCCACACATTTATTGCCATAAATTGCCATGAACATCTTTGCCACTTCGTCAGTTTCATAACTGCTAAAATAATGTGTTTTAAATGGTTTACAAATTGGTGAGCTCCTGTCGCCCACCCTCTGCTATTAACGGTATGGATGTTGACCTCTGTGGCCCTTGTATGATGTTTCCTGTAACCTTTGATGAAACATAGATGTTCCTGTCATGGCTTTTTCATTGAGATACTGAAAAATGCTACTGTAAATGTTCTAAGTTGAATGCACTGTGTGTTTAAAGAAAAGAAAAAAACTATAATGGATCAATGATCAGGAAATTACTCCATAAAAAGACAACATAGTATACAGTATAGTGTAACTATAGTGAAATGGTTATATGATGCATTTTCTGAATTTTATTTATTTCATACTTGTTTCAAATGATGATTGGCTATAATTTTAACTGGTATGGTGTTGTAATAATGTAACCATTACATTTTTAGCAAGGAATGGTTTAATGGTTAAGGTTGCTTGTACATACACTTGGCCCATATAAAGTATAAACCTTAACGTTTATGTTGTAGCATGGTAATTGTGTGTCTGGAAGAAAACAAGTGGATCATTGATCTGATTTGCTGTTGTTGAATAAATGTTCCTGAACATTGTGTCCTCATCAGATTTTTGGATTTATGAAGCCTACAGTGGTTTATGTTCAACACAAAAACACAAATAAGTCATATACTGTATAACATATAATAAACACAAATAAGTCTTATAAGACTGACATGATCTGCACACAAATATACAACTCATACCTGGTTGATCACTCATGAATGTTAAAAACATTAACAAATATGGATTTAATAGAAATCTTAAATAATTAATGAATTTAACTGTTCCAATTCATATTATGACAAGAGCCACTCAACTGAGTAAAGAGAAGTGACTGTCCACTATCACTTTAAGACATGAAGGTCAGTCAGTGCAGAAAATCTCAAGAACACTGGACGTATCCTTAAGTGCAGTCGCTGTCAAATGATTTGATGAAACTGGCTCTGTCCCAGCAGAGGAAGGCCAAGAGTTTTCCTCTGCAGCAGAGCATAAGTTGATTACAGCCTCAGAAATCAACAATCAACCGGACCTTCAGATTAGAGCCCACATAAAACGTTTCACAGAGTTCAGACGTTGCAGACACGTCTCAACATCAACTGTTCAGACATGTGGATCAGACATTCATGGTCGAATGTCTGCAAAGGACAACAAGATAAACAAGGAGTGGGCGTTAGACCAGTAGAAATCTGTACTTTGGTCTGATTTTTGGTCCCACCTGTGGTGTCTTTGTGAGACAGAAAAGGTGATCGGATGGTATCTACATGTGTGGTTCCCACCGTGAAGCACAAAGAAGGAGTTATGCGATGATGAGGAGGTGCTTGGCTGCTGACACTGCTGGTGATTTATTCAAAATTCAAGGCACACTTAACCAAACATGGCTACCACAGCATTCTGCATGACATGGTTTTCAGTGTAACAGTACACTAACAGCCACAGAAAACTGAAGTCTTAGAGGAGATTCATCAGTCTGCAGTGTGGTGACATGTCCTACCAGCAGATGGAGACTTTCAGTCTTTCACTTGTTGTGACACGTTAAGTTACACACATTAAAAAGAATAAACTGGATTTTATTTGACTCACTTTATCTAAATCCAGTAGTCCTGCTGTAAAAAACACTACATTTATAGAGAGATGAATATGATTTATGTAGCAGGTTGTTTTATGTACATGAGGTAGGTGGATAGTACAGTTTGAACAGCAGGAGTAGATTGTGTATAAGTGATTATATTTACATGTTTAAGGAACAAAAACTAAATTTACACAGTGAAAATAGACAATTGATAGCTTACAGGTACAGTGGATGTTGAGACAGAGAGTTATTGCACAGGGATTGTATGTTAATACAAATCTTAAATAATTTATTAACTTAACTGACTTGCTTAGGTTAAAATGTGGTGCTAAACATATTTACATGTATTTTTTATTTACACTGCATTAATTAATAAGATTCTTACGCTACTATTACATCTCTAAGATCTAAAATACACAGTCAGTGACAGAGGAAGTCTTTAGAAACTTTACTCATCCGTCCTCTTTCTGTAGTCGAAGTGTGAAAGTCATTTTCTCCATAATGTGGACAGGGTTGATTAAGTTAATAAGAAAGGTGATGGTGGGAGGTTTCCTCTGGAGCATTTTGTAATAGCTTTTTTTTTTACTAGCAGATCTTCAAAGGGTATGAGTTGCTCCTACTGAGGCCTTTAGGAATATTTCCAAGGTACATAAAGAGATGGTCTGCTGAAACCAATCCACGCTCCCCACAGCAGGGGTGCTGAGGCCCACTAAATTCTGATTTTTGGTTGGGGGGTAATAAAGAAATGTGCCAGATTTTTCCTGCAGAAATCCCTTCAGAACAGGAAATATTAAAAAAAAATATATTCTTCCATGTAAAGTCCTGCATTGTTACAAAGTAAAAGTATGTAAGAATAATCAGGAACATGTAATGTGGCTTAATGTTTAATGCTGCTTGTACATGCACTTATATAAAGTCTAAACCTGAACATTTATGTTGTAACGTGGAGTCTGGACCATAAATATGATCTGCTATTGTTTTTAAATAAATGTATTAGTTTATAATTAATTGCAAATAATTAATGTACATTATTCATAAAATGGCATTTATTGGTAATTGGTACTTTCAGGACTGCAGGACTTTTACATGTAAGAGTATTTCTATTTTTACAGTGTGTGTGTGTGTGTGTGTGTGTGTGTGTGTGTGTGTGTGTGTGTGTGTGTGTGTCAGCTGAGCTCATTGGACAGGGTTTACACCGTAACACAGTCCGGAGTGAAAGTGGCAGCAATGAACCGACCAGGTAAGACTGTATAACACTATTTAATATTTATATATATTATTCTATATATTATATATTATATATTATATATAACACGTGTCTCTGTCAGCTTTGTGTTTATATTGTGTTTAAGCTGCTGATGACGTGTGCAACAGGTTAGCTCCGTTAGCCGCTTAGCTTCAGTTCAGCACGTAGGACAGCTCCGGTCCGTAACGTTATATTAACGTTACTTTAACGTTATATTAACGTTACTTTAACGTTAATATAACGTTACTTTAACGTTATATCCACTGAAATCTAACAACTAACAACATATAACAACACGTTGGTAAACGTTGCTTATATGACTTACTTATCTATCTGATATTTGTATAAAATTATATTTATCTATTCATATTTTATAGTGATATATATATATATGTATATATATATATACTGTATATACTTGGTCCTATTTATTTGTGTATGTTCTCCTGTAATTTATTTATTTACACTGTACAAATAATTATAATTATTATTATTTAATGTTATATCCACTGAAATCTAAAACTAACAATATATAACAACATTCTTGTATATATATAGGCACTTGTACAGTCTAATGTGTTCCAAAACAACAGTTCAGCCATAAATTCTGCCTTTACAAAGATAATATAATGTTTTATTGACACTGTCAGAGAGAGGGGGTCATTTAACCAGGCTACAAGTTTATTATTGAGGTTTTGTTAAACTGGACTGCATTATATTCAAAAGGTGTTAGAGGGCCATAATATTAGAAACACCTCTTAAAATAAAGCACTCCTGTACGGTAACACCACCCACTATGACCTCAATAATAAACTTAAAATACAGTTATTAATCTCTCAGACAGTGTGAACAAAAACTGAAACATTACAAGCTTTGTAAAAGCAGGATTTATGGCAGAAGGGCTGTATTGAAGTGTACACAATGAAGAGGTTGGTGAGTGAGTGCTATGCATCTTAGAATAATGCTACACACCATGCGTGTACACAGCACATTATAAAACATGCACATCCGTATTTCTGAGTACTTTCCTTATCCACTTTATGTATTTGAGCTGCCGTAACAAGTGAAATTCAATAAAGGGATCAATAAAGTCTACTACTTGTCTAAATGTTAAATAACTGTCTGCCAGTTACTGTGTAGTAACGTAGTGACATGACAGGACACAGCACAATATGATTTTGTGTATGTATCCACCACAGGGTTATTTTGATTTGATTAGAGAGTAACACAGAATAACAAATATTGCTTTTGTAGTCACACAGACAGAAATGAGCCACACTGGGCACTGTAGTTTATTTTGAATCAGACCCACCTACTTCGTCCTGGTGGGCTTTGAGTGCTACAGACAGAGCAGGGAGGACGGACTAACGTGTTATTGGTTTTGGTTCTTTCATTTACAGCAGGAAAAGTGTAAAATAATCACTGTTTTTTAAAGGTGTAAGCATTTTTTTTCAAGTGATACTCCCTACCTGAAATGTAATATCAAACATTCACCTCCTACTTACTTATAAACAACATTTGTCTGATGTTTATTCTTAAAGGTTTTGGTGGGGCTTCATCGTCCCTGAGCTTCTCCTCGAGGGTAACAGAAAACGGATGCTCACCCTCAGATCTAACAGAGGAGGACTTGGACGGTTTACGGATTGAACTTTCACAGGTGATGCAGCTTTTCACCACAATATATATATATATATATATGTTGAACATCTGCTTGCTGTTGTTTCTCTATTTATTAACCTGATTTGGTGTTTCATAGATGGAGGATGAAATTCAGACCTTGCGACAGGTGCTGTTGGTCAAAGAAAAATGTGCAGCAGACATCCGGAGGCAGCTCGGTATGAGTCCACTCAATAACCTCAAACAGAACCTGTCCAAAGGCTGGCAGGACGTCCAGACTTCAGGCCCGTAAGTTGCATGTTTACAAGTGAAGCTTTGGTTGTTGCATTAAATATTAGTCTAAAAATGCCACCACACAACTCCATCGTCTAAGCTGCTTTAAGACACGTATCCTCTTCACTTGCACATGCATTGTCTGTGTGTGACACGGTTACATAACCGTGGACAACACACTCATGACTTCTGACTGTCGTGGTCTCTTGTCTTAAGTTGACGTAATAATCTGTCATCTTGTGCACGCTCTTGCTCTTCGTTTCAGATATCTCACAGCCTCTGCCACTTTGGACGACATCAGTCACTCTGACATGTGAGTGTCGTTCATCATGTTTACATCCCAGAAACACATTTTGTTCTGAGGTTTAATGGTGCAGCGGTTTCCCAACATTTGCAATCTGTGCTCACATGTTAAAGAGGGATCTCTGCTAACAAACAAGTGATGGGATTTTGCAGGTCAAATAGGATCGGTGCCCCGTTAATAGCCTTACAGCCTGACTTAGCACAAGGAGCAGTAGCATTAACAGGCAACGGCAGGAGTAGCCTGAAGTGTTTGTCTGAAAGCCAGATGGACTGTTGCTATTTGGCGTGTATGTGAACTGTTTTCTGCGCTCTCCTGTGTGTATCACATGTGTGTTGGCAGTGTTCTGACTTCTTCTTCTTTCTACCTGTAGCTATGTGAGGACACGCCAGGGTCTCTCCCATGCAGGCCAGGTGACATCATCTGCACTGTCCAATATGGGCATGGTCATCACCAGGAGAGTGGCAGAGATGAGGTACCCTCACAAGTCGCCTGGCTTCCACAAGAGATATGCACGATTAGTCAACTAGTCAATTAAACGTTGCTATCCTCGCTGGGTGACACCAGAAATACTAGTCAGGTTAAAGCAACACTGCTTATGATCAAAAACTAGTGAAAACAAGTGCAACAACACAAGACAGCTCCTGTTCTAGCACAACACCCGCTCCATTCTCAGTCAGCTTTCGCCTGTGCTCCAGGACCTAAACCGTCTCTTTCTGGTGGTCCAAAACACTAACACTGAGCAGTTGGTGGACATCAGAGGGAAAAACAGAAAACATTTTCTCCATAAAATAAGTTCCAGTTTTACCAAAATCAGTCACATAGTTGGTATTACGTACACTTTTGTGGGTGACCAAACCCTCCCCAAGCTAATGCCTGCACTGTTGTACAGGATCTTTGACCCTCTTTAGAAGATAGAAGTTTAGTAAAACTTCAAATTCTATTAAGCGGGCATGACAGTGATCTCTCCCTTCGTCTTCTTCATAAGCATTCAGAGGAAGATATTCCCATATGTTTCCCGTTTCATGTTTACTGACATTTAAATGGCGATAATGTAACAAATGCAAACAAACAAATGTCTGTAACAGGAAATACTGGAGTATCTAACTTAACTGAGTAACTTGTTCCTACATTCCTAGCTCCTACCTCCTAAAGTTTAATCATTGTCCAATTTTATTTGCTCAGTAACGAGTCCTAGCAAACCAAAATTAACAGAAAACATTAGCTTTAGAGGGTAGTTTGTTGTTTTCTGTGATACACATTTGGCACAATACAAACATGAAACTCTGCATGTTAATAGTGTAGAAGCTACCATTGAGGGGCCTGGTTGGAAAGTCTGTCTTTGGCTAATTCAGCCCGGCAGATGGACAGGCAGGAGACCAACAGAGAGTCACCACAAGTGGACAACGTGTCCAAAGGATGCTTCACAAATATAAACGAGTATTACAAAACCATGTTTGTCTCTCAAAGGATGCAATGTCAGAGCACATTTATTATCTTATATGTTTGATATTATATATTTAACAAAGGTTTAGATACAAACAACTTGCTCTGTGAAGCTTTTAAAGTTCACATGGGATGTATGTTTTAAAGTTAACCTAGAAAGCCTCCCTGTCTTGTTTTTGTTTGTTTGTTTAGCCTGTAAGCAACCATAATCCAATCACACCAGTACAGCTGGACATCAGCAGCAGTAGCTGATAAGTTGTTCTCATCCATTTGGAAACAGAGGCTGACGTTATCTGTGTGTCTGTCTTTATCTCAACAGAGCTCTGCCTCTCCCGAGCCCGCCACGGTAAGATCTGTGAGACTGAACTGAGCTCATTGTTCTGAAGCTCAGTGGTCTGAAGAGTGTTTTTAATGAAGCCCAGTGTGTGTGTGTGTGTATAACCAGAACAGAAGTCAACTCTAAAGTAGAATATAGTTACTTTAAATTGAGTTTCGTCTTTGTGCTAACAAAAAAAGTAGGGATGGAATAATTTGTCGAAAAACCCAGACCTGAGGCGGGCCGACTGACGCCTGGTTGCTCAAACAAGCCACCTGTAACGGCGCCTGTCAATCAAAGCAGCCACGCTGTTAATTCTGCATAACTTTAAGCCTTAGTATAATTTGAACGGGTGAGTTCTATATAAATTCAGACTCAGTACAGTTGTCATGAACGGGGAAATTAGCCTGTTTTTTGTACCAGGCTGTAAACATGTTTATTTCTGCTGTGAAGTTGGACATTTTAACATGGGGACTTATGGAGACTGACTCTGTTCTGCAGCCAACTTCAAATTCAAGGAACTGCAGTTTTTGGCACAGCCACAGAGGTTGCCACTTGGTTTTTGTACATTTTGACATGGGGCTTTGGTACATTGTTATAGGTACTTTCCAAAGAATAAACAATTATTTCCCTCAGTCCTAAAAATAAGTGACAGATTAATCAGTAATAAAACAACATACTAGTTGCAAAAATATAAAATGTTACTTTTAATGCTCTTTTAACTGCCTTTTTTCTTCTGCTTCTTCAATGTGACACCCAGCACCCTGAGCCACAACATGAGTGTACCGTCTATGAGGTAAAACACTGTGAATACTGGTGACTACAATCCCTGATATTTACTGTTTAGCGCTGTATTTATGTGGTTTAACGATCATCACACGTGTTCTGTGTAATTTCACGTTTCTCCGTAGACATTCTTCCACGTTCAAGTCTTTTGAAGACATGGTTGGCAGTGTGAAGGTGAGTTTGTTAAAACAGCGGGGCACATATCGCACACAGTGTTCTAATATGTGTATTGACCTGTTTCCTGTCTGGATCACACAGGACAAGGTGACAGGAAGTCCGTCGAATAATGCTGACTCGTTTGGGTTTGAAAGAAAATCACGTCACAGGACATGAGATGGATCCTCATTATTTTTCATATCTTGAAAAGTTATGAAAGAATGTTATGTTGTTCCTCTGTGTGTGTGAGTTATTTCTGACTCTTGTATTAATACAGTACTACTAATAGAATATATGAAATGTAAAAGGGTTTTGTAGAAATAGTCTTTTAATATGATAATATGTTGTAATTCTGCTACATTTAAGAGTTATTTATTTTTTTGTTATTTACAGTGAGTGCAGTAAACACATCTTCTCAAATCAATTAAATTACTTAAAATATGCATTGAATTAACAAAATATCAAAGTATCAAGTATTTTTGTACTAGATTTTTCAATTAAAAGTCAATTTGAATGGTCTGTGGTCTTTTGTCACTGGTGGTCACACTAGTAAATCAGATTGGTGCTCTTAATTAAATATCTTTGCCATTTGTGAAAGACTATTTCTACAAAATAGAGGCTACTTGCAGTTGTAACCTTATTTTATATTGAGCCTTTGGGTGGTGCTAGAGACTTCAAATGTATCATAAAGTTTTGTTTTGCTACATGGAAACTAGATGCAAATCTCCCTGCTACAGTGCCTAATCCATTTGTACTTTCATGAAAAGCATTAGGTTTAAGGTTAAACTTTATTGTCAATGAAAGTCAGTTGTAGCCACCTCCACAAAAGATGTGTACTTGAATTATAGTAGGAAAAAAAGATAAACAGTTACATAGAGTATATATGTACACATATACAACAAAAATATACGTACAACATGGGCAATATCAGTGTAGAGAAAATAACCATTTCATAAACAAGTTTTACATTTGATTTCAGGTTTATTGCCAAGTTGGTTTCCACATAAAAGAAATTTGTCTTGGTGTTTTGGTGCATAACAAACATGAAGTAAAAAATATAGGGAAGATAAAAAGCAATAAGAAAAGAACATCTTAATATATGTGCAATATATTTGTAAACATGAAAAGAGCTGTACAGTTTTGTGTGTCACCAAATAGTGTGCATGAGTTCAGGGTCTGCTATCTGACTCATCACTTCAAAACAAGCAGCTTTTGACATGTCGAAAGCGAAGGTCGTGAGAAAAGCTTCTTGCTAATTATAACCAAACTACTGTAGTTGAACAAAAGCGGATTAAAAGCAATGAAGAAAGGGCAAGAAAGGAACTCGTTCCCTGACCGGGAATCGAACCCGGGCCGCGGCGGTGAGAGCGCCGAATCCTAACCACTAGACCACCAGGGAGAGATGCTGCAGTAATCAACGGCTTCAAACTTAAACTAAGACATGCACAAATGTTTGATTTCGGACCATAGTGGGGCTGAAAACTCGTCGAACTTCTGTCTTTCTTAATTTAAATGTCACTTCAGATTAAAAAACAACTTTTGTCACACTATAAACTCACTATAACCGTTACCGACTGACAACACCGAGCTGTCACGAGCGGGTTAACCGACTAAGCAGCTCACTCATTCCGTGTGACGTCACCGAGTTCCAGTTCTAACCGAACTGAACAACAGCACGTTCCGTGTCCTCGAGACGTCCCCGCTGGCCACGCCCACTGACCACGCCCCCTCCTCCCACCGTTGCCGTACAACAGCAGCAGCGGCAGCACGCGCCGTGGACAGACCCCTATAAAAGCCAGAGGTCCTTCGCACTGTCGAGTCATTCAACAGCAGATTGACCGAGCGCGGTCAACGCAGAGAGTTCATCCATTCAAATGGGCCATTGTAACAACTAGCCACCTCTTCTACCTCAAGCCATCCGCACCTTACAACCGCACCTGGTGCCAACCAACAGCATCCTAATCTTTAAGGTAAGTTTTGTGACGTTGAAAGTTACTTTTACACCAATATTTCAGAACAGAGGTGTCTTTCTGCTCACATTTGACACCTTCACACCATTACTATACTATACAGGAATGTGATGTGATTGTTAAGATACCTGCCCACATGTAGTAAAAACTTGTCACTGGGCAAAATTTCCATTTGACCATTGTGTCAGTGTGTGTTTATGCGTCAGCTGCTGTTTTTATTCAGTGTATTTGTCAGCTCCTTAAAATCCCCAAAGCCATCTGCTGCTCACCTGGAGTTAAGCTTTACAGCCTTCAACTGGTTCACAGGCTGATAAGCATAGTCTACTTTCAAATATTATGAACTACAAATAATATGTTTATTCTTGTGTATTTTTAAATATTAAACACATTTTGCTGCATTATATAAAAAGTTAAGTGTCATTTTATTTTTGACATAGAGCCCTGGACTCATCTTTTTGCCAGGTCATGCAGCCATGCACAGGGCTATCAGTTCAGCTCTGGATATACAGCTGAAATATACTATGACACATTCATACTTTATGGTTATTTGAGTCATGGGAAACCAGATTCAAGAGGCAGCTGCTTCTGCTTTATCACTTCGCTGTGAAGATCTGTAGACAGGAATGTAGCACAGAGGCCACGCAGCAAACATGCTGTCAATGTCAGATGTGTTTTCACACCCCGTATCTATAAGTCTGGGCGGTATCTTTGCACAAGCTGAAGTCTTGTGCTCTTTAGAACAATTCAATTATATTATTCTAATTATATTTGGTGATACGAAATGATATCACAGCAGCCGTTTTGTCACTTTATTTTCAGCCTAATAATACCCGTCTGTCTCCTTTCCAGGTTACCATTTTCCATCTTCGAGCGGTTTTCCACCTAAGGTCGGAGAAAATGGCAGCAATTCCATCAAGTGGCTCCCTCATCGCCACCCATGATTACTATAGAAGTGAGTCAGACGTGACCTATATGCATTTATATTGAGTTCATTTCATTTTTTCTTTTTTTGTCTTTGATAAGATATACTTGAGTTTTTACTAAAATGACGTCTGCTTATGTCTTTCTTCAAGGGCGTCTCGGGTCCGCCTCCAGCAGCAGCTCCTGTGGCAGTGCAGAGTACACAGGGGAGGTCATTCCACACCATCCAGGTACTAAAATAAGGTTTTATTTCTTATATTTCATGAATATTTTTATAAGTGTAAGAAAGTGAATTTTCAAGCAGCTTGAGTCCAACGTTCATTTTGTGCTTCGCAGGACTTCCAAGGCAGGATTCCGGTCACTGGTGGACTTCATTCTTCTTCGCAAAACCGAACCAGCCCGGCATGCAGAACGGATCTGAAAATCACAAGTGAGTATCCTAACATGTGAACATAACACGTGGTTAATCAGGTGCATTCGCCCTCCATCGTTTGGTTCTAATGTTATTTTTTTGTGTTGCAGAAACGGAACCTACACAGTGGCCAACGGTCAGGTGACCTGCATCGCCAGAGAAATGGTTTTAAAAAGACAACTCAGTGAAAGCAGCGAAAACGGAAAGTCCGAACCGACGAGCCCTCCACCAACTTCCTCCTAGACTCCATTCCCTGCCACCGTCCTGCCGCCTGTTTGTTCACCCTCGCACCTCCTTCGCCGCCAGCTTGCCATCCATCACGCAGAGATGGACATGGAGATGTTGGCGGTGATGATGATGGTGCTTGTTACCTTTTAGTCTTTGGAGTTTGCTTTTCATATTTGCTTGTATGTATAGTATCTTTTTATTATGACCAAAAGTTAAAAAAAAGTATGTAAAAAGTTTTTTCATTTTGTTCTTGTGACTTGACACTGTTAATAATAATAATTAATAAATAAATAAAATGCTTACAGTCAGTATGTCTGCTCTACATTTTTATTGTTTCCATACAGCTTAAAAAAACATAATCCTTAGATAAAGGTTGTTTTTATGGCCTCAGCTCTTCAGTATTATTCTCACCTCTCCTCCGGTGAACCGTTGTTTTGCAACCTCGTGCAGCCTACTTACCAAACAGTCCTAATCTCTTTAGCTTTGATATGATTAGCAATAATTAATTCAAGTCTGCTTACTTAACACCTCACCTAAGCTTGAATGTGGGTCAGCTAATGGAAAAGTAAATGTCAGGACAGTTATAGAATAGTTATATTGAAATACACATGATGTATTCATAGTTTCTGCTCTAAAATGTCTAAATGAATGAGCTGAGTTAGTTTATGTTAAACATTTCTGATACACAGACTCTTAAATCAGTGGTTTTGCTAAGAGGAGGGAGCGACTACATCTTGTATCAAGCGGCAACCCCCGTGGCTGTGAAGTGAAGCCTATGTGAAAGTGCCAACAACTGCAGTACCCCAAATGTCCACTTGAGGCTGGCTACAGAACAAGTCAATCTCCATAAGCCTGGCTACAGAACAAGTCAATCTCCATAAGCCCCCATGTTCAAATGTCCAACTTCATTGCAGAAATAAACATGTCTACAGCCTGGTACAACAAAAAGTTTTGGTCTCTAAAGCTAATTTGTCTGTTCATGACAACTGTACTGAGGGTGAATTTTTATAGAACTCACCTGTTTAAATTATATTAAGGCTTAAAGTTATTAACAATTAACAGTGTGGGCGCTTTGATTGACAGGTAGGTGCCATCTGAGTAATCAGTCATCATTCAGGCCACCTCAGGTCCACCGATAATCCACGTTTTTGCCAATTTTTAGATGAAAATCTGTGGGTAACGTCATATATATGCTGTCCATTCTTTGTGCTGTTGGTGGTATCAACTCAAATTCTGCTGGAAGAACCTTCTCCATTTACTCACCCCTAAAATTACATCAGTTGATCATAACTGCTGAGAAAATGTGGGGACCACAGAGCAACATTTTTTGGAGCTGGCTCTCAAAGATACAATTATTTTGGGGATGTTTTTGGAAAATCATGTGTCATGGTATAGGGACACAGATTCCCTTTGAATGTGTGACACTCTATTTGGGTGACCTATGACAGAAAGAATAACAGGAAATGACAGCAAATGCAACATTGTTCTCATGCAACGTGCTGAGAAAAAAGTGAAACATGTCAAACTGCAGATCACCGGTCACTTACTATTAACAGCTAGAGCACAGACCTGCTGAGTTGGCCTAGTAACTGCATAGTATAAAAATAAAACAGTACACCTGCTGATATTAAATCTTATATTTGTACTGGAATTGTTTTAAAATATATTTTTTAAAATGCCAGAGCACATTGTTGTCAAAGATTCAGTCTGTTCATGTTACAAATGTTGCAACATCCCTGCAATCTATGTGTGTTTTTAGACTCAGTATCAGATTTGTTGCCAAGGAATTTGCCTTGGTGTGAAAACTTTGCCTGAAATGTTATTTATTCAGATGCAGCAGGTTTCCAAAGTGCCATATGTGCCACTATAAAGTGCCAATGGCATGAATCCCTCGTAAAAAACAATCTCTTATGAAGTTTTTCATATAATTTAGCATAATTTCTCATCATTTGGACCTCAAAACTATTAAAATGACTGTGATGCCATGGGGTCCCGTTATCTGTAGAATGACACACTGGTTCTCTGAATGCACTTTTCTGTGAAATCAATATGTCGGGTACTTTAGCAATGCTGATGACTAAGAATAGACCGAACACAGTCCAGTTCCCTGTTTAAATAGGAAAGTCAAACATTTCCAGTGCTGCATTAGGAGCACGTTAGAGCCACATACTGGGACAAACATACTGGGACAAACATTTTGGCATTTAAAAGACCTTAAAGACATGATTCATGTTTTCATTTATAAAGCTTTATGATCTGTCCCAGTTGCCCTTCAGAGCTGACCTGTTCCTGGCAACGTGTCAGAGCAGCAGCCTAGTCTAAAAATGACCTGTGTGCCCGTTCCAAGAACAAATAGTGGCTCGCGTGTCACATCACTGACACGTTTCCCTTCATGCATTTCTTTTTTTTTTTCTTACTCCATGAGGGTCCTCCGGGTTACTCTGTGCAAAGTTCGCAGAACAAGGTGAAGGGTAAATCCTCAGAGTATTTAGATAAAAACAAACAAAAACATGAGTGAAGATCATGAGGTCTTATGATCCTGCAGAATCATGTAGAAAGGCGTTAGATTTATAACGATATGTTTTTCATGTAGCAAGTACAAGACCCAGGTAGTTCAAGGCTGCTACAGGGAGGGATTTTCTACAGTAAATGCTTCAAATCAGACTTGATCTTACGGCTATGTTTGATGTAACTGATCACAGATCGTTTTTAGAAAGCTTGACATGTTAAGGATTAACAAGGACTGCAGTTATTCGACTAACAGACTGTCCTTTTTTAATGCATCATTTTCAAGTGAATGTCTAGGACCATTATGTTGTTGTTGTTTACTGTTAATCTTAAAACCTGAGTTTTTGTAGTCTCTGCTTGAGACTCGAGGCTACATTAGCCACTACTACCATAACACACGCACACACTAAATCTCTAAATGTTTTCAGGTTTTTTAAGGGGACGAGCAATACACGACTTTTAGATTAGCTAGAGCTAGATGGATGCATGGATACTAAATCCATAATTTATATAGTCTATGTATCAATCCCACAGTCTGTTAGCTATGTTATATGAAATATTTAGTTTTTGGAGGCTATTTTTTGTGTTGTTTGTTTATTTGTTCATGCATTATTATGAAGTGATGAATTGAACTTGAAATCATCCGTCAATGTATCAAGTCATAGTCGTTTTTTGCTGGTTTCAGCTTCTGAAATGTGACATTTAGATCCTGTCTTTTCACATAGATGATGATAAACTGAATATGTTGTAATATATTTGTGTATTTCACAACTGACGATTGACAGTTCCCTGACATTTTAAAGACCAAACAATTAATCAGTTTTTTGTGATGCTCATTGAAACTCTGTTGTTGGGTTACAGTTTTTTTTTAAACCCTGATCCGCTGTCAGTGGTTATATTCAGTGGAAAATGTTGGCACAGCCACACAGGGCGCCCATGCATCAATTGACTCGAAGATAAATGGGGAATCTGGGGCAAAGGCCTCTGGTCCATGACTCAGTGCTGCCAAAGAGTCTAACCAACAGACACCCACAAAACACACAAGTTCAAATAACACAGATAAGGAGGAAATGTGCCTCTTATTCTCAGTATTAGACAAAGTGCATGGTTGTATAATTTCATATGTTTATCTTTTCAGGTTATGGGGGTCAGACATGACAGGGGCTCAGGTGTCATCAGGTTTTAGGTCTATATTTGCTCAGCAGCATGAGCAGACAGCGTGAAGTCCATGTGTCACCGCTGTCAAAGTCAGACCATGATTGATTCATCTCTGCAGGCCGCGATTATTTATTTGTTTTTCTTACGTGGAGTTTGGAAATTTAAGAAATAATTATTTAAAATGATGATCTGAAAGTTGGCAGGTAAAAATTCCAGTTTGACTGACTTGGATGGTTATTATAAATTAAATTATTATTTACCTATGCAGAATATTTGTTGGGACATGGCCAAATGTTTCATGTTTCAAATCAATGACCCACCCATGTCTCCCCTTTCCTACATTCCACTCTCTGATTAAAATAGCAGCAGTGAAGGATTGTAACTAATTATATTTACGCTCACGATCTCAAGTTATTTATGGAAATATCTCTGGAAAACATAGGTTCGTTATCTTGAGAAAATGATTATTAGAATTAGAAAATGACTTCTTAACTCAAGTAAAGGACAAACTTCTTTCAATGCTTTCAATGCAATGAGCTGATATATTGATGTATTATAGATTTTTAAAATAGAAACATATACAAATTTTCAGTGCAGGACTTTCACCTCTAACTGAGTATTATTATTATTATTATTATTATTATTATTATTTTATTGTTGTATTACCATTTATATCCAAAAGACCTTAATACTTTCTCCATGACTGTCTAAATTGTGCAATTTAGGAAAGTTTCAGTAGATACAGATTTTAAAAAAAAGAAAATAATGAGGTCATTGTTGTTGTTTTCACTGTGTGTAAATATTGACTGATCTCACTGGTCCGATGGAACATAGCGTCTATTTTCACATGAGTCTGTTTGTGAAACCAGCTGTTAATATTCTCAGACCTACGCGAGCAACGCCAAAATATTCAACAACTTCACTACTCTGTTTCCCAGTCTGAAATCATAAACCATGTTAAATAAGACTACTCAGTGAGACTAGATGACTAGAATGAAAACATTAGAGGTCATGCATGAGGTTAATGAGAATCAAAGTTTGTGTCAACCTAATAAAAATGTATCTTTAAAGTAGAGCTAACAATGCAATGACTAATTCTTTATCCCGTTTAGTGCTAATTAGCAACTTTATACCTGCTGAAAAAATCAACATGTTTGCATTTTGTAATGGCAGTGCAAAAATAACTATATAATTATGTAAACACTAAATATGAATATTTAGTTTCAATCAAAAGAAAAGATCACAACGAAGCACGTCAGCTATACTGCTAAATAGCATATATTAGCATTGTGATACTAGCATGCTAACAGGCTAAGCTAAGATGCTAACATTATTCTTGCTAAACATGCTACATGCTAGTAGTATTACTGGGACTATGTTAGCATGCTGGTGTTAGCATTAACGGTCAAAGCATTGCTAATGTACTTCACAGAGGAGCTAGCATGGCTAGTTGGTGTCAGTTGAACGTTCCGTTGCCCGTAGCAACAGTAACTGTCACAGTGCTAACTATTAGCTGTCTGAGGCTAATGTGCTGCTAATGTGCTGCAAAAATAACTATATAATTATATAAACACTCATATGAATATTTAGTTTCTATCAATCAAAAAAAAAGAAAAGATCACAACGAAGCACGTTAGCATGAAATTCCACCAGCCTCAGCTATACTACTAAATATATACATATTAGCATTGTGATATTAGCATGCTAACAGGCTAAGCTAAGATGCTAACATTATTCTTGCTAAACATGCTACATGCTAGTAGTATTACTGTGACTATGTTAGCATGCTGGTGTTAGCATTTCAGCCAAAGCACTGCTAATGAGCTAGCAAGGCTAGTTGGTGTGAGTTTAACGTTCTGTTGCCCGTAGCAACAGTAACTGTCACAGTGTTAACTATTAGCTGTCTGAGGCTAACGTGCTGCTAATATGTTGTTCTGCTGTCAGATATGCGACCTAACAAATGTTAAAAAGTAGATAACTCTCCAAATGTTCTTGTCAAAGCATCGAATGTACATGTTGATTTATAATTTGTTGATTTATTTACTCCGTTATCAGCTTATTGCTAACCAAGCTGTCTGGGGCTAATGTGTTACTACTATAATATTACACAGAGCATTTGTCAGATATGTTTTACATACACTTTCCTTTCATATACTTTTAACATGTTACTTTTGGAGCATTATGTGTACATGTAGATTTATAATTTGTAAATGTATTTACTCTGTGATCAGCTTATTAGCTATTGAGGCTAAATCACTACTAATACAACATTACAATGAGCCTTTTTATCAGAACTGTGACCAAGCAAATATTGCCAAGCATTTTAGATACACTGAAAATGTTCTTTTCAAAGCATCATGTGTAAATGTTGATATGCAATTTGTAAATTTAGTTTCTCTGTGATCAGCTTATTGCTAACCCAGCTAGCCATTAGCTGTTTGAGGCTAAATATGTATGTATGTATTTTACTGTTTATGTTAATATTTGTTAACATATAAATACATTACTATAGTTATATATAAATTAATTACTGTGTTGTAATGTTAATATGTATTTATTCATTATTTATATTCTCCTCTGCACATTGTCATTAATATCTATCTATCTATCTATCTATCTATCTATCTATCTATCTATCTATCTATCTATCTATCTATCTATCTATCTAAGAAAGTATTGTAACCTCTTTCCATGTTGTTTTATATACAGTCTGAGATCTCCTTCTGTAACTCTGCTGCCATCATGTGGAAGAAGAACCCTAAAAACAATAAATATGTGTTGAACCACCTGTGTGTTTTCTTCCTGATGTTTGCAGAAATTAAATTTAAAAAAGTAAAACCACAATGGAAATCTGAGTTAGATAGCTCATCGCACTATTTTATTCAATTACTGACATCTCAGGAGAAGAGGAGAGCCTTGCAACTCTGCTGTTGGTAAACCAGTGGTGTTGTTTTGTTTTTGTTTTTTTTGTTGTTTGTTTTGTTTTTATTTTTCATAGCGTTGATGCAACACTTAAAAAGCGCTATTTTTCCAAACAAACACAGGTCCCTCATTAGTGATATGTAAGAGGCAGAGAAAATCTCACCTGGACAGTTTTGCATGAAACATACAAATGAAACAGGTTCAACCTTTTCTTTTGTCTTTTTGTAGTTTCACATATAATAATAAATATCCATACCTATAAACACTCCAAAAAAAAAACCCAAACAAAAAATAAAATCAAAATATTAAGTCACAGGTACTGGAAAAAGCTCCACTTTTAAATCACAATGATAAATGTACAAAACAATAGACATCTCATATAAATGTTAATGGTTTTTCGTTTAGAGACTTAAAATCTCATTTCAGAAGAAATCAGTGGATAAAAACTAAACTTGGAGATTCAGTATTTCCTGAGGTTTATGGGTTCCCCTTAAAAGGCCAGGAGAGGGGAATGGCTTTTATGTTACCGAGGAGATATTACAACAGGTCAAAGTGTACCTTTTCAGGGTACCAGTCGGGTTAAGGACAAGGAGTTTTTCCTGACAATACAGCCGGGATGTTAAAAGATTTCTGAGCACTTAATGTAGTATAATAAATGTACCTACACCCCACCGATCTCCATTTTAGGCCACAATAGTTTTCTTAAACAGTTGATTAAAGTCGTCTTGATCCTTAATAAATCTTTGCTGGTCCACTTTGAGAAGTTGCGAAGCTCCCTTTTTTTTTCTTTTCTTTTTTTTCTTACTTAAGATTAACCTTTTTTTTTTTTTTTAAATGCTGGAAGCCACCACAACACAGAGCCGACCACAACCAGTTTTTTTTTTTTTTTGTCACGGCACACACTCTGACAATGTGACCGAGTAGTCAAAGAGGTCACGTCGTATGCACTTGAAATGCAATGAAACAACCAAAAAACAGAACAAAACAACAAAAAAAAAAGGTAAAATATCTGGAGGGGGGCAAAATGTACACAGATTAAAGAGGAGGGGGGAGGGAGAAAAAAAAATCAAACGAAACAAATAAAAGTATCTGAAAAACTGTACATGTAAACATCACACTTTCACTGAGTCCAAAAACCAGAGGGGAAAATACAAAGCTTCACACAGGTTTACAGTACAACCCCCTGCACAGAGCTACAGTCTCTTATCAGTGCAGGAGAGGCAACAATTGAAATAATATAAATAACAATAGAAGTAATACAGACCACCACCAAATGATAAGTTAAAACAGGCAAGGGCTAAAACCACTTTTTTTTTTTTAAACAGTGCTGTACCCACAGAAATAAAAAAAGAAAGGTTTAAAACATCTTTTATCACTCTTTGTACAGCTATACAGTACATTTATCTGACCACTTTAGCAATCCACAAGCTACCAGGGCATTTTTAATCAACACCAATAGATTACATTGTCCAGTCAATACAAAGAGAAAATCCATTGGGCATTATTAGAAAATAAAAAAAACAAAAAAACAAAAACAACAACATGACAACACTTTAGTTGTCGTTGATCACAGTAACTCCAGCACACAGCTAAAATGTTGCTCAGCGTTTTATAGACTTAAGACAGTTTTACAAATCTGCAAGCTTTTAAAATGTTTGGTCGGTGGAAAAATGAGATCGACATGACGTCACTGAGTTAAGACGTGAAGTGTTAAGAGGATCTGCTATGGCTACAGTAATAACAAACGAGCAGGTTGGAGGAGACGAGGAAGACATGTGTGAGGACTACTCAGGTCCCACGTACATCTATGATTACGTCTGTTAGAGCCCACGGGGGTGTTTCATGGAGAGAGGCTTTGTTTTTGTTTTTTTTTATCATTTTCTTCATTGTAGATTAACACAGAAGACATCAAAACTATGAAATAACACATGGAATTATGTGGTAATCAAAAATAGTGTAAAAAAAATCAGAATATGTTTGATAATATAACTGATAAACCTGCAAAACCTTGTTTTTTGGCTGCCTGGTGGCAGTGGGAACAAGTTGTGAACACAACATTGACACCTCTACAGTTGCACGTGTTAATAAACAGCTGCTTATTTACACATCCAGCAGCTACAGAGCAACATGATTAATAATTAATTTTCTGGCCACCTGATGAATCTAGGTCCAATATTTACTCTCCTTTTAGCTCTGTTTTTGGTCTCCACCAACTCCTGAGGTAAATATCGGGTAAATGCTCCACTATGTTCACCAGATAGTCTCTACATGAGTTAGTCTGCTCTTTGGTGCTGAGCAGGTCACGTACAGTTGCTTTTTAGAGATTTTTAGCTGAAGACAACAATAGTTTCTAACAGCTAAGTTACAGCTAAACAATGAGCTCAAACTGACTGTAAATATGAGGACAGCTGCAGATTCAGGTAATGTCAGGTCAGGTCATTTGATACATGTTTATTATTTAAAAAAATCTTGATTTTAAAAGGTCCAGTGTGTAGCTGAACGACGCCTAGGTGTTCAAACAAGCTGCCTACCTGTGAATCAAAGCGCCCACACTGTTAATTATACATAACTTTAAGCCTTAATATAACTTGAACAGGTGAGTTCTGTAAAAATTCAGACTCAGTACAGTTGTCATGAACAGGGAAATTAGCTAAAGAGACCAAAACTGTTTTTTGTACCAGGCTGTGAACATGTTTATTTCTGCTGTGAAGTTGGACATTTGAACATGGGGACTTATGGAGACTGACTCACTTCTGGAGCCAGCCTCAGGTGGACGTTTGAGGAACTGCAGTTTTTGGCTTCACTTCACAGTCACAGATGTTGCTGCTTATTATACACTAATGAAAACATAGCTATCTATATAATATTCAGTTTCTGCCTCCTAAATGTGACACACTGGACCTTTAAGTTGATAAAAATGCATATGATCTCACCTTTTTGCTATAGATTTTAATTATTTATCTGGCTCAGGTCATATTTGATACATCCCAACTGTTTAATAGTCCAATAGTTCATGCCAGTCACAGACTGAGTGACACTGATCTGCTGATCTACAACATGCAGCATAAAGCTTTGTTTTAGGTAGTTTGTTGCAGCGATGTACGTTTGTGCTGTTATATTTTACTATATGTTTAGTTAGTATGTGTTGCTTTGTGGCCGCGAATGCTGCACTTTTGTCTTAACACGTCTGTTTTCTTCACCTTGAACTGACGTGATGAACGTTTGACGTCTCAGGTCTGTGTTTTAAACCAGCTCTGTGAAACAGATTCAACCTCATTTCGACTCCTCTCACAGTAAACCTCTTTGTCTGAGCCTCCTTCATGAAACCCCCCCTCAGATGGACCTGATGAGTTCAAAGCTCCTTTTTTTTTAAATAATAATCATCAATAAAGCAGACTGAGAGCTGCTTCTGATCGAGTCGCGTCAAAGTGTCCTTTGTTATCATCAGTTCTCAAAACGTTTGAACCGAAGCTGATGTTTCCAAATGAGGTAAAGAGACACTCATCACTGTGTTATGTTACCTTTAATCCTGAGCTATAAAGTGCTTCCAAACTTGCAATAGATTTAAATGTAAATGTAACGCAGCCCAATCATGACATGGTTAAAATGTTAAAAAAAATAATAAAAGGATGTAAATCCAACTCTAAACCGGGCCTAGGTGGTGGTGAAACGTTTATGAATGAACGCTTTGTGATAAATAACTGATAAATTTGATAGATTTGTGATAAATACAGAAATATATCTCTCTAAACTTTGACAAATCAATAAGGTGCCAGCCACGTTTTTCTTTCTTTTCTCTCTTTTTTTTTGGCTGCTTGAAGAGTCATTGTCCTTGTTTGGAATGTTTCAGCCGACTGAATTAAATCTTCACAGATCGATGTTGTACAAACTCCACACACACACACACACACACACACACACACACACACACACACACACACACACACAAATAAAATAACATACCGACACACGCATCAACAAAATAAAAACATCACGCGACTTACACGACTGTGTTTTTTTTTTGTGCTGAGTGACTCGTCGTTAAAAGTTGTGAGACTGTGCTCTAGATCTGCTTTGAGAGTACTCGTGTGCCCTCAGACCACACACACACACACTAACACACACATTAACACACACACACACACACCATAGCAGAAAGCTGGGAGAGTAAACTGTGATGTGATTACATCTTTTTCAAAGATTGTCTCTTGCTTCTTTTCAAAACAGTTTGATGTCGATGGAGATGAGGGAGAGACAAGCTGAGGTCAGGAGATGATTCAGACAGTGATGGACAGGTCGGAGTTTGTTTTGTCTGAGCAGCCCCCCCCATACACACACACACAGACACACACACACACACTGCATCCGGTAAAGCCATATGGATGTTTAAGGGTGATACCGCCGTGCCGCGTGAGCTCAACGTGCCCGTTTAAAAACTTAAAACACACTCACAGTTAACAGAGACACTTCCAAGACGTGCAACATTAAAAGTCTCATTTTTCTGCCAGGTCCCGTTTTCCTTTTTTATCATGGATGACTGATCCCAATACACAAAAGTGCCTCAGTTATGAGGTTAGCCATAATGATCAGCACTCACAACAAACAACAACATTGAAATTGGCTACAATGCTGCATGGGATATCTTTTTTTTTTTTTTTTTTTACAGTTTACAGCCGGGAGGACGCTGTGGTGAAGTACTCCCTCTCTCTTTTGCCTTTAGGCAAGTCTTTTCAGTAAGCACACCTTTACTGATTATCTTCGATATTGCACCTTTTTCCACTTTTCCAGTAGCACTAAGAGTCTAAACAATATATTAATCTCCTTTTTTTTTGTTTTGTTTCCCTGACAGGTGTCTGTGACCTCAATTTGCATACCCATGCTCCTTAAACTGAACGCCTCCTTCCTTTACTTTTAGGTAATGAGAAATCGCCCGTGATAGAGATATTCTTCATAAAATAACTTTTAAAAAAGAAAATGAAGTCACGTCGGGTAATGAGTCTTTGTCTCTTAGTAACCACATGCTTAAGATTCTGGACCGAGGTATACTTTTGACCGCACGACTTCACGGTCAAAATTTACAGGTGAAAACTGTCAAACACTGTCCTGTTTGTTTTCATTAACTCTCTACTTTTTTCAGTTTTTCTTTTTTTAAAAGCACGTCAGCACGTCCTTCAGGAGCTGTTGAGGTTAACAGGTCAGTGGATTTAGCAGCGAATCATCTCTGAACGCAAGAATTTGGACGACTCGATCGATTCATGCCAACTGTACAGCGTTATTTTACAAAGTGATGACACTAAAAATCACTGCTATCTAACCGTTGATCTGTACCAAACATATGCACAAAGCACGAGCCGCTAATTTAAGGTTAACACCTCTGGTACTCCACTGTGTACCGCTGCAGATAATTGTTTCACATAGATCATCGCTTCCTGAGACGAATGGAGGTTGAAGTGGTAAAATGAATTGAATGGGATGAATGGCTACAGATACCAGGGCACTAAGGTCAAAGTGAACCAAATGCATAAATAAACATTTTTCAGCCTATGATATGTTCTGGCCCCGTCCAAATACATAAATCATGTGGGAATAAGTAAAGGTACCGTACCTACAGGACCCACTGTGCACTGCAGTATCACTTGTGTACTTTTGTGTCTTTGTATGCAAGTCTGCCCAAATATTCTGTGGACCCGAGAGAAGGTCTCGCCTTCGCCTCTGGCTCCGACTCAGTTCTGCTGCAGGATCAGGTTTTCCAGCTCGTCCGCGGAGCGCAGCAGGAAGGCGGCGGACTCCCGGTATCCCGCGATGAGCTGTCTCACCGCCGTGACCTCCGGAGGGCTGAGCTGAGCCGAAGCTCCGCCGCCACCGCCTCCCTGACCGTGACTGTTGGAGCTAGAGGAGGAGGAGTTTGGGCCGACTGACTTCATACTCAGATCTGTGGGACCTGCAGACACAGCGGTGAGAAACTTTACATTAAAAAATGTGATTCGTTTTGCAGGTATTTGGTTTACGAGAAGACAAAGTAAAACACTATAGAAAAAGGTAAGGGATCACTGAAGTCAGTGATTTTGTCTGAGAACCTTGAATGTCTGGACAACATCTGGTACCAGTCTATCTCGTACGTGTTAAAATGTTTTACTGAATAACTGTTTTGTACTTTTTTAATTTAAACAAATTCCAGTCTTGATTTCTCTTCCTAAAAACTAAAAGTCTAAAGTCCCAGCTATTTTGGACAATCCACCAACATTTTTTTGAACAGCTTTTTCAAATACAAATACTTTCTACTGAAGAATGTGCCAACCTCTGTGGCCAAAAACTGCAGTTCCTCAAACGGCCACTTGAGGCTGAACACCCAGGCGTCGTTCAGCTATACACTGGACCTTTAAAATCAATATTTTTTAAAATAATAAACATATATCAAATGACGATGATGAACCTGCAGAGTATCATCACCTGCATCTGCAGCTGTCCTCATATTTACAGTCAGTTTGAGCTCATTGTTTAGCTGTAACTTAGCTGTTAGAAACTATTATTGTCTTCAGCTAAAAATCTCTAAAAAGCAACTGTACATGACCTGCTCAGCACCAAAAAGCAGACTAACTCATGTAGAGACTATCTGGTGAACATAGTGGAGCATTTACCTGATATTTACCTCAGGAGTTGGTGGAGACCAAAAACAGAGCTAAAAGGAGAGTAAATATTTGGACTTAGATTCATCTAGGGGCCAGAAAATTAATAATCATGTTGCTCTGTAGCTGCTGGATGTGTAAATAAGCAGCTGTTTATTAACACGTGCAACTGTAGAGGTGTCAATGTTGTGTTCACAACTTGTTCCCACTGCCACCAGGCAGCCAAAAAACAAGGTTTTGCAGGTTTATCAGTTATATTATTAAACATATTTTGGATGACAACTGTACTGAGGCTGAACTCACCTGTTTAAATGATATCAAGGCTTAAAGTTATGAATAATTAAGAACGTGGATGCTTTGATTGAAAGGTAGGTGCAGTTTTTGCAGATTAGCCTCGGAGGCTGAAGAGACAGGAGGTTCAAAACGGCTCTTCAGAAACCTACAGATTACGCTGCAGATATTACATTCATATTTTATACTGCTAGTGGATCATCCAGAGTAACGGGGACATTATTTTTCTATCTGTTCTTAATTTAAATGTCATTTTTACCACAAAATTAAGTTCCCCTTAATTATAAGAACAGTGCTCTCATTATCCGTTTCTTCTATGCAACATTACTTGGTTGATCTGGACTGATTTAAGCTCCTCACCGTTGGTTTGTGCTGCACCAGAGTTCTGCTGGTTGCTGCCGACTGTCCCGTACCCCCGCAGGTTGTAGTTGAGGCCTCCATTGGTGTAGAGCTGGTCTTGGGCAAAAGCTGCGCTGGAGATGGAGAACCCTGACGGAGCCACAGAGGCCAGGTCCCTCGAGTTGTTCTTGTCAACAGAGGCGGGCTCATCCTGTGAGTAGTAAAATGTGTTTTTCAATTTGGGCAGAATATTGCAGCTTGTGTTCAAGTTGTGCAGTTTGCCATTAATGAAGCGTGACCATCCCTAGCACATTTCCCCCCCATCGAATCCCCCGCTGGGCAAATTCACAAACACCAACTGCCAAGACATTTACCGTCGCTTGGTACACATCGAGCCGCATCCTCTTGGCAGCATTTCGGGTTTCATTGTCACAGGCGGCAGCGAGGATGTTCTCAGCCATGGCAGAGGTGAGGTGAGGAGGTGTTGGTCGTATCTGGATTTAGCGAGATCGGCGTGAAACACTGCATTTTTTTTCTCTTAATTTATGAGATGTATGATTGAATCTGGGTTCACTTCATACCTCAAAACCGCCTTTTTTCATGCGGCGACAGGATTTGAGGTAGGTGCGGATGCGTTTGCGGGAACGCTCCTGGAACTCTGGGAACTGGCGGCTACAGGACTCGATGATGGCCTGGATCTTCTCCTTGGGCTGTTTGGAGATGGGCACCATGCGGTCCAGATTTTCATCCACGAACAGACGCACAAACATCTGACAGTGACAGAGCGAGGGGGAGGGTAGAAAGAGAGAGAGAGGGAGAGAGTGAGGGGATGTAGAGCAGAAAAATGGAGTGGGGGGTGCAGGGTGGAGAGAGGGGTGTGAGAGTCGAAACAAAAGAGAGGAAAGGGAAGGCAGGGGAGAGGATAAGAGGGAGGGGGAGGTGATGAAAACAGGAGCAATGGAAATGCTCAATATTTCGAGTGTTTGCTTATTCATTCATGTTTGAATATCTGCAACTCTACAGCTGCTCAGACTGAGAAATGCACAGAATAAACGAGAACATGTCGAGTTTGGATATGAGAATAATCCTGATCTTGTCGTAAAATATCTTCACGCACTTTTAAAAGGGTCGTATCGTGTCAGAAATGAAGTTGACTGAACTGCAACTTTCAGACAAGGTTACTTACATTGAAGGCTTTAAGTCTCTCAGGGTCCATGCCCTCAGCGTCATTGATCTTGTCGCTGTCATCGTGGTCGTCGTGATCGTCGTCGTCGTCGTCAATTATCTGCGCCCGACCAGAGGTCAAGTCCTCTGCGCTCATGCTCAGTTCAGTTTTCACAGAGTCATAGCTTCCTGAGCTGTAAGGAGGAGACTAGAAACGCACAGAAATATTATTTGTTATTGATTATTGCTCCCACATATTGATACCAGAAGGTGTTTGAATATTTCTTACCTTGTTGGTGTACTCTGTTTTGATTGGGTACTTCCTGTTGGGGTCCGCGGGGTAAGAGTTTGGCGGCGAGCTCCCGGTGGGCAGCAATCTGTCGCTCAGATTGACTGGCTGCTGATCCTCTGAGGAGGACGAGGGCGAGGTGGTGCTGAAGTCCAGGGGAGCGCCCAGCCCGTTCTCTGTCACCTCCCCGTAAGGGGCCCCACCATCTGGGGGGTTCCCACCCACGGCAAGAACCTCCGGGGAGGTCAGGGCGGGCAGCCCGTTGGCACTGCCGCTCTCCGAGGAGTCGTCATCTGGCAAGAAAAGGGGAGGCGAGGATGAGCCGTGCAGATGTTTGTCATCATTTTGCATGAACGTGTGTTTGTTTACTACAAGAGGAATTATTTCTGTCCCGGGTGACGACAGGGGGATGGGACTTCCTGCCTCAAACTGTTACGGAAGTGAGTATTGGGGTCAACTGTCAGGATAAATAAAAGTTAGGGTCGAAGGGGGAAATCTGAGGAGTTTAAACAAGCGAGGACATGAGGATGAGGAGGGACTGATGGGGGGAAGGGAGCCTTCACATCCTGGTGTGTGCAAATTACAGCTTTTTAACCCACTTTAGTGATTTCACCGTGATGCTTTCTGTGCACACCTATGTTCACTGGAACAGACTAATTCTCCCTTTTCAATGATTTGCCCTATTTTCAGCCTTTTTCTATAGCGGCTCCTAATCTGTGAAGGTTAATATGAGCCTTTGTCCTACTTCTCTAAGCCCTGTACCCTGAGAGAGAGGGGTGCACAATGGATTGGGGCTGTGGCGGTGTCCCACCCCCCTGTAAGAGTGGATTTATTTGGATTAGTCCGCTAAGAACGAGGCAAGCTGTTTCCTGCGTAACGCCGATCTGCACCCTTCCTCTGCGACCAGATGTAAATAAAGCTAAAAAAAAAACAAACAGCTGATGTGCGTCCACAGGTAGCGTCATCTTACCGTCCTCTTCTTTAACGTTGGCTGTCGGGTTGCTGACTCGCTCTCCGTTAGGTGGACTTGGCTCAGGCACTGGGGGCTGCTCAGCTGCGACCCATGTGGGCTCGGCGCTGTTCATTTCCTCGCTGCTCACCGAACTGTCATCCTGGAGGGAGACAGAAAAAATACTGTGAGACAGGGAAAGAAACCTGGATGGTTAGAGGGGAATATCGGGAAAATGATCCTCAAAGTTTGGACACGTAAAAATGAAGAGACGGAGGCAAAGTGTCAGAGTTTTTAGCATAAAAATTCCTTTTTTTGCAGTATTTTTGTCTTCCTTGTAGCTTCAGTTGATTTTTAAAAAGGCACAAAAAGAAACTCACTTATCACTTGGACAGTGTGGACATCAGGGACAATTGCAGCAGCTTTCAATGCACATTCATAACCTGAAAACCTGCCTTTTAATGGACTTTTGCTTTATTTAACTCTTATTAAAAGAGCTGGAGCCCAGCAGCAGAAAAACATGGGATATAGATATAGATATAGATATAGATATGGAGCCTCCACGTCTTAGAGCTGTGCTATTTTTAACTCTGTTACGTAGACGAGACCCTAAAGATGCTTGTTGTAGCGTAACGTGAGTACAAGTAAAGCACGAGGGTGAGGATTAGCAAAGAAGAGCGGAATAATCTCACAAACTATTCAAACCACAGAATTATATCGTCTGCTGAGCAGCCGTTTTTACTCCATCATGCTATAAATGGTGACTTCTCTTCGGCCCTGCGAGCACGCCGTCATGTGTCAGCTGGCAGAAGGAGGGGGGGGGGGGGAGAGAAAAACTACGACTGTGACTACTGTGTGATGGAAACAGAGCAGAAACGCATCCCAGTCATCTCATCATTCCCCCCGCACGAGCACACAAATAGGCCTAAACTCTTGGGGATATGCATCCGTCCCTGTGTGAAGGGGTTTTTGAGGGAGACCAAAATGCTCAGTGACAGCTCCATTAGGTACCAAGTGAGCATTAAAGAGAGACACTGAGAGAAGGAAAGAGTCTCTAATTACTGTTTCTAAGTATCTGGAAATGTAGCGTCGTTAATGTGCATGCTCGAGGATAATTGATAAAATAGATTTAAAACTTTAAAGCTGAGAGAAGGTGCATCACTTAAAGAGGGTTTACAAAAGTTAAAGCACAGAATAAACTTTATATCTTCAGCAGTAGTACTTATTAAAGTCTCCCAGCATCTTTGTGTAGAGCTCAAACGATTAATAGATCGACTATTTTCATAATCTTTGGACTATTTGGGTAAAAAAAATGACAAACATTCAGAGGTCAGAGCTCCTCGATTATGAGGATTTGTCTTATATCGCAAGGCGTCTCGGGCCCGTCTACATCTGGTCCAGAAATGTTGCTGCAAGTCAAGAACTCTCATCACTCCTTTTTTATGAAGTTCAGGATTCATTTTAAGTTTCTTGTTTTCAGACATCACAGCTTCAGTCACAAGTTGACGCACTCTAGACTCAAACGGAATAAACTTTATTGTCAAGCAAACATGCAATACATCATTAGAGGTTGATACAACATCTGACAGGATGGAGATATTTCTGTGTACAGCTGAAACGATTAATAGATCAACTGTCAAACATTCAGAGGTTTGAGAATTTGTCTTAAACGTGATAGTAAACTAAACATCTTTGGGTTGTTATTCTGGACAGAGAGCACATGTAACTCCTATTTTAAAGTGCATTTGTCGCCTCTATAACATTTTATTGGTTTTATTATTGTAGTTTTTATGTCTTGCCGAATTGGTCTTGGATTGGATTTCTATGCAACTGTTCTTCTCTATTATCTATTTTTTTTGCTAGATTCAACTCATCGTTGTCTATTTCTGTTTTTTGATTTGCTCTGTGAAGCTGCACGTTTGCATGAAAGGTGCTATAGAAATAAATAAGTTTGGAGTTTGGACCGTCTACAACTGGTCAAGAAACGCTGCTGCAACAACTCCCATCACTCCCATCTCGTCAAGTCAAGGATTCATTTTAAGCTTCTTGCCACAAGAACACATCTCTGATCTGCTCTGACCTCATATCACAAGTAGGTCACTTAAATCTTCTGACCAGAGCTTACTGGTTGCTCCTCTTGCACGACTGAAAACATAAAAGTGATCACGGCCGTGGAACGATCTTACTGTAGACTTTATAAAGCAGCTCGAGGCACATTTATTGCCTGCTGTAAAATGTTTACATGTTCTGCTGTTGCTGAAGTTTGACTGTTTGCTTCCTTTTAACACATTACTCTGATAAAACACACTACGTGACCTCGCACTGTACCTTGATTGTTTCCTTTTTTTTGTAAGTTGTTTTGGAAAAGGGCTGAATAAAAATATAAATGTGAACGTGATGCTCTGTGAAAGGTGCTATACTAAATAAACTTTATTATTAAAAATGTACAGACAAATATCAATACCAATCAACCCTCAGCTTTGATTGGCAGATTTTTTTTGGGCCTTTTCAAGCTTTATTTTGATAGAGACAGCTGAAGAGTGACAGGAATCTGGCGAGAGAGAGATGGGAAATGACATGCGGGAAAGAGCCACAGTTTGGATTCGAACCCTGGGCCGCCGTGGCAAGAACTGAACCTTTGTACGTTGCTACCAGCTGAGCTGAACGACACCTCTGATTTCACGTTTCAGAGTTGTTTTTATAACTGGGCCTGTATCCAATCACACACTGAGGTGTATGACAGTGAGAAAACATGTGTTAATCATCTGTTTTTTGAACAGACTGTACGTCTAATATAATATGTTTCTTTCTTTACCACCCGCCAAAGAAAAAACACACAGTTATACTCGAAACAACATGCAAACAGTTGAGAAGTAACTGCTGCAGCAGACTAGATCAATTCACACATTTCCTCCTGATCAGTCCTGCAGCTTTGACCTGAACTCTCTCTCTCGATCCAGCCGGTGCACAGATATGGAACAAATTACTACAAGCCCTCCTACAACAGTGAAACAACCCTCTGCGATGGTTAATTATTAAATTATTGGCCTTGCTCATTCTTCAGTCTGCACGCAGATGCGACCAACAGTCTGAGGAGCATTTGTTAATTTGTACTCACCCGCAAATCACAGTCTGGGTCATTGTTCCGGATAATCCTAATTATGCGCGAGTGAGGTCGACATTATCATCATCAAGTACTCCGCTGCCTGCACTTTAGTGGCAGTGGCTTCTGAGTGTTTCTGTCACAGCCACACATGGGAGTGGTCTCCCGCATGACGTCAGTCTGCACATTTACTAATCCTTGTGTCGCACCGAGCTCCTCCTCCTCCTCCTCCCAGCTGCTCTGATTCTTTAATATTGAATTAAAAGTTAAGATGTCTGAGAGCGTTTTCTCCCTGAGACTAAAGAAAATAACCCGAGGATCTGTCAATACAAATACAATTATACTGAAAGGAACGGGATCTTAACAGTGGCTGACTTTCTAATTAATCCATCAGGGCCACCTCGTATCTGAGCCCACGCTTCACAGACACTTGTAAAGAGACGTACTCACCCTCTCAGTGGCAGTCATGCACTGCAGTTTCATCTGTTTCAGGTAGGTGGCAGTAAGAGGCATGTTGTAGTCGATGAGGTCCGGGACCAGAGAGGTCGGTCTGTCATTTTCTGACAAAGGAAACACACATTGATCACTAAAGAGCAGTCTGACACACAAATACTTAGAAATTATGATGATTTAATGTCTAATAAATATAGAAGAAAACACCTTTACATAGTAGTATTGCTTCTTTTATTTAAGTAAATGATTTGTTGTTGAGTGTTTGTGTTTTATTTTATTTATTTGTGAAATGTTTTGTGAAAACCGTGAGTACCTATTTTATGGTTTAATAATTATTGTTTTTGTCTATTTATATAAGTGAAATATATATAAAAAAATCAATTAAAATATTGAATGAATATTGATGAATTTGAATGACCTGGAGAAATAATTAGCAGACAGAAAGAGGTTTGATTTGTGATCATACATAAACCCCTGCACTGATAAGGATTATAATAATATATTATTTAATGTTTTTATACATTTTTACTGGGTCAGATCAGATTCTGTACTGATTTTATATTTTCACCTGTGAAGCTTTGAGGTGGGAAAAAAAAAATCAATGTCACCCCTCACCTCATACTTTTCACTGGCACCATTAAACATACACTAAATGAAATTTTACAAGCTCCTGTTTGAAATGTACACATGAATGTACACACAACTGTTACAGGATGAGTTTGTTACTGAAGAAAACTTCAATCAATGTGTGTATCACGTCTGTGTGTTCAGATGTGACTGTGTTAGAACTTCCTCCTCATACTTAAGATTAGAAACTGGACAGTACATCAATAAATACACACAAACACAATTAACTTTCTTCATTGAATCCTCTGTATGATTTCCTGTAAACTAATCCCACAGACAAACAGACGGCTGACTGTAACCTCTGAACAACGTCCGCAGCCGCCACACCGACCACTAGAGGGTATCAATGATCAGATCAGTGGGTCTGCACAGACGAGGTCCTCTTGAGTCTTTGTTACATCATGCTGGTGATGGATATATACAAACTGTTTTATTAATGAGGCTTCAGCTCTAAAACTCTTCAAACACCTAAAATCAGCTCATACTTAGTGTCTGACAGGAGAACTCAGCGCGTCTGTCAAACCAAAGTCTGAACAGCTCTGTTTGAATCTTATGATGAAATTATGCCACAACAATAAGGCCAGAAGACTAACACTGTTTCTCAAACCTTTTACACCATGTACCACCTACCAAAACATGAGGCTCTTCTACAGCAGTGTGGTCCGACCCTGTTCAGCTGTGGACAAGTTTATTCCTAATAATAAGATTATTTAGTCTTGACCTGCGTGGAACCGTTTCAAGAACCAGAGCTAAACTGCATTTTTCAACCGTTACCGTAACGATCACTGATCTCATCGCCACATTTTAGCTTGAAACTAATCATGGATGTTTGCACGACGACGTAGCAGGCTGATATTAGAACAAAATCACAGGAAATGCAAAATTTATATTGAATTTCATTCCAGGGATCTCAGTTTTCATTCAAATGTTGTCATATTTTGAAGTTTAATATGTTTTTTAATGGTTTTATTTATTTATTTTTTCCATCAGCATACATTTCAACACACCCTTAATTAACCCCTCTTTTCTATGTTGGCATATCAAAGAATTTGAGCCGTGTCCACTCTTAAAGGTCCAGTTTGTAGGATTTGGTGACATCTAGAGGTGTAGTTGCAGATTGCAACCCCTTTGTTTCACCCTCCAGCATGTTGGAGAAACTATGGAGGTATACTGAAGAGAAACACTTCTTCCAGGTGGCGTCGATCAGACCGTTTATTAATGTAAACACTGACGCTGTATCAATAATTCATTTGCAATCCAAATGAACTCCAATAATCTCCAACACATAACTATCAGCAAGTCTCCACCGCAGGCTGTACTGTACATCTGTGTGTATTTGTGTGTGTAGGCGGACGACAAGGTGGACTGGTGTTTCGGTTTAACGAGTGACCCTGTTAACTTAATGCTGAACGCATATGTGGTTGTCGTAGTTACGACAGGTGTTGAAACAGGAAGAGATGTAGTTGTCCTCGTTTGCGCCTTCTTTATTTGTTTTTCTCATTAACGTTACATTGTCCAAAAAAAAAAAAAAAAAACATACCTGAACCATCCTTGTTTTGTTTGACAGCTACGATCTCTCTTCCTGTTGTAACACCTGTCGTAACCATGACAACCACAGACACACTCGGCTAACGGTCACACGTTAAACCGAAACACCGACCCTCGTCAGCAATATACAATCCTAATCAATCACTCAGTAAACTGCTTATTTAACCATATGTGCCAATATTATATAAGAGTATAAGAGTTTAATTACACAATTTACTGTTTTATTATATTAATCCACAAATATTTATCAGGTAACGTCCTGTAGAAACATGGCAGACTCCATGGAAGATGCCCCGCCATGTCTGTAGATATTAAAGTCTCATTCTGAGCTAACAAAAACATAATAATTATGATTTTCAGATGATAACACGCTTGTGAAATCATAGTTATATCTGCCGTATTCTGTAAATAGCGTCCCCCTAAATCTTACACACCGGACCTTTAAAGGGTAATCTACAAAAAAAAAAAGCATGTCAGTTAATGATGCCTCCTGAATTACTGAGCCGTCCACAGATCAGATGTGTGCCATTACCTTTGAACTCTGCGGTGCTGGGGTTGATGTGCATCCTCTTCTGACACTCTCCACAGCTCATTAGGAACCGAGTCACCGCCTCCCTGGGCAGGAAGGCATAGGTCTCTGCGATCTGTGACGGGGAGGTGAGCGAGCAGAGGAGACCGGGTTACAAAAACGTGTGCAGGTGTGTGTGCTGTTTTTTTGTTGTTTATTGTGTGTGTGTGAAAGTTTGGGGTCAGTGATTATGCGTTATCTTGATGTGGCGTGAGGAGGAATCCTCCCTGTAGGCGAGTGCTCATCCTTTTTCGGATGGCCTAATTCCAGCTGTACACATTTCTGCTTTGATACCCAAAAAACACAAGCGCTGTTCGTCGTCTCTCAGGTGCAGTCGACTCATATCTTCTCCTCTCTTTTTCAGCCTTCCTCCTCCTCCTCCTCCTCCTCCTCCTCCGCTGCTGCTATGCCACCCTCCCCTCCTCACCCCCTCTGGCGTTTCCCTGTAAAATGCGACCTTCACGTGACCATGGAGAGACAGCAGGGGTGCCCACCCCCACCGGCCCACCATCGCCAACATCACCATCTCCCTATACCAACCCCTCTCCACCCCTCATGGCCCCCTTGAGGCAGCTGAGAGGGAAAGGCCACCCAGAGGAGCATGCACCTCCCAGAAGGCCACAGTGACAGTTGCATATTATGCCCTGCCCCACTGATGCTGCCTTCTCAAAAGGGTACACGCTATGAGACATGACAGGACTTCTCTACAGGGCAGGAGGAGTTGGCTCTATGATTTTTTTTTTTTTTAAATCCTGGGGGACGGGTGGGAGGAAGTGAAGGGGTGCCAAAGTCCTGCTAAACCCCCCTCCAAAGCTGCCCAGGACACCACACCCGACCTGAGGCCACACCTCAGTTTGCAGCGATAAACTCACATAGTGCCTTTGTTCCAGTTTTTCCCCGGTGAAGGGTGGTTAGTGGTTCCCTTGGTAACCTCTGATGCTGAAAATGATATATTATGTTGCCAGAGCTAAGAAGTATAGCCTATTGTCTTTCACAGTAAAAAACATGGTGGTCTCCGGGTGTTAAACATGCTTTTGTCAGAAGTGATTGGACGTTTCGGGACCTGTGAAATGAACAATGACCTCACTTTGGGACCCATTTTGTTCCAAAATAAACTAAACCCACTATGATTTTTTTTTGTAAGCCTCTTTCCACACAAAAGGAAAAAGGAGAGATTGTCTGCACAGAGTAATTTGCAGGCTTCCAAAAAATGTTGATCTTTCTATGCGAGGTCTTTGTCAGGCACGAAACAAAAAACAAAAAAAATGACAGCTCCACTTTCAACTATGAGATCCCAGGAAACATTTTACACATTTCTCATCCCTCTTTGTTCGTAAATGTTCAAACAAGACGAGTTTCTAATGTTGCTTCACTTTGAGGTTGAGTTTGACGCATTGACTGCCGGGAAATTAGGTCGACACATTTAATGTTTCCTTGACTTTTCATCTAGTGCCCCTATCAGGGCAAAGCTCCTTTGAATAAACATGTTTACAGCCTGGTACAAAAAACAGTTTTGGTCTCTATAGCGAATTTCCCCGTTCATGACAACTGTACTAAGGGTGAATTTTTATAGAACCCACCTGTTCAAATTATAATAAGGTTTAAAGTTAAGTATAATTATCAGCATGGACGCTTTGATTGACAGGTAGGTGCTGTTACAGGGAGCTTGTTTGAACACCCAGGCGTCATTCAGCCCAGAGATGGAAAGGCAGAGATGAGACGGTAACATCCACAAGTGTAAAGAGATACTGAGAGCAGCGTTAACAAGGTTACCCACCGCTTTGTAGGTCTTCTTCTGGCCTGCATGTTTGGGTGCTCTTCCAGGGTCGGCGCCCATCTCCACATGCATGGCATAGATGATGTCAAAGAAGTCTTCCACCACAGCGACACGCTTCAGGGAGGAGTTGTCTTGAGCCGAATTCCCATCTGAACACTGAAACGCAGACAGGAAGAGTGTTAGAGTTTAGTTTTAATGACCTGCCTCGGGCTTACAGGGGAGCTCTGGTATTGATAATGGAGATTCCTGAAGGGTCTTTAAGGCTCACGTGTCACGGGGTCATGTGGTTACAGACAAGGTGAGAATAAAACTCTTAAACGACCTCCTTTGTTTGGTCCAGCCGCTCATTCCCGTCTTTACTTTCTCCTCTCTGAGGTGGAGAAGTCTCGGGCCCGGCCATCACCTCATCTCTGCAATGTTTAAAAATAACACCACAGACTCTGTACAGGACCAACAGTCCCTCCTACCACCACCTCTGGCGCCCGTGCTGCTGACCCTGTCGCCATAGAAACTGCCACTGATTTCTCCCGGGCAGGTGTGCTGGGCTAAAGGTCACGTGACACTCACATACAAGAGTGGGATCGCCAGGACAACGGGCTCCATCCGCAGCACCACATGGGGTTTTCCTTACCTCCATGTTAATGTGAATATTTCTGCACCTGGCATTAAAAAAAAAAAACGTATTTCTGGATTTCATTTCCATGCAGATATGAGTCGAGCTCTGACATTTTCTAGGTCCTTCTCTTGTTTTTGAGTGAGAGGAGGGTCCGGAGTTCAGAAAGTTATCCCCCTTGGCATTGAGGAATCACACTTTTTTTTTTTTTTTTATAAACCTCCTCTGCTCTCCTCTCCTTGACATTTCTGCACAGTTCCTGGGATCTGACATTTCATTTTCTCGTTTTTTTTTTCTCCTCCTCCTTCTTCTTGCCTCCATGTCTTCATCCCTCTACCTCTGTCCCGTCTTTCTCTTTCTTTCTTTTTCTTTCCTTCCTCTCTCTCTCCCCCTCCTCGTCTCTCTCCTTGCTCCTGCTCTCCCAAGTGCGAGGTAATGATCGTTGCCATGGCAACTAAAACCAGCTCACAGAGCGGGTTTGTTTTAATCCGGCCCTCTCTCCTCTTCCCTCTCTCCCCTCTCTCTCTCTCTCTTTTTCTAGCCACTCTCCCTCCTGTCAGCATGCTCTAAATGTAATGATAATAAATGAAATAATAGCAATCCACCACCTCATCATCACAGCTGTAATCTATCGCACTTGGAGGTATCATCGTCATTCCCCCAGTGACATCACCACAACCACCACCGCTGCTGCCACCGCCGCTGCTGCTGCTGCTGCTGCTACTTGGGACAATGGTGTCAGGTCCATTCATGCTGGATTTAGATAATCTCATACAACTGTGGGGTGCGCAGTGCACCCACACCGAGACTGCATCCTCCAGTGAATTTTACCCCGAGGTGCACACCAGATATTCAGCTGGGGATGTTTTCTCCCACCTGAAAATCAAACCGAAAACTGTTCACAGAATATGGCAGCACACCGGTGTTAGACCCGCTGAAGTCTGAATCTAACACCAGCGTCTGCAGCGCCTTTATTTAAAGGCTGCGACTATTATTTTCACAATGTCCCGAAGCTCAAGATGCAGTCTTGAAGTCTTTTTTTGTGGCACAAATCAGAGAAAAGCAGCATATCTAATAAAAACACAGTTAGTTATTTATCAAACTAATTGATTAGTCCAGCTCTATTTCGTGTGCAAACACGCCTCAAGTAACATCTTACATTTCTACCCTGAGCATCCAACCCGAAGGCCTCGTCTGGCCTCCACTGCACCGATAAGCTCTTTAGTTTCCAAACACAAGTCAACAGGGAGTTAAACATTCACCTCTGAACATGACATGCTCTGAGTGTGTGTATTAGTGCGTGCCCTGTGTGTGTGTATGTGTGTGTGTGTTTAAGTGCAGTACATGTTCTACCGGGCAGCGCTCGTGGCTGAAAACATCTCAGAGGAGAACAGCTGTTGAACGGGCGCTGTAGATATTTGGTCTCATCAGCAGCAGCAAAAGGAGACGTGTCAGCATCCCTAATCGCCAACAACACCGTTAAAAACTCTCCTCCCTTCTCTGTATCTTTCTAATCCTGTAGGACTTTGCTCTCTCTCTCTCTCTCTCTCTCTCTGGCTGCCTCCTTATAGCCACTGTACAACCAGCCCCCATCCCCTTTGCTCGCAGCTCTGCCTGTCCCACACCAAACCGCTCTGTTGCTAGGAGACTGGAGGGGTTGGAGTCGGCTGCCCCCACCCCCGCTGGCAGTCGCGCACACACACACACACACACACACACACACAGTGTATAGCAGAGGAGAGTCACCGAGGGGAGAGAGAGGAGCAGTCCTGCACACGGGCAGGTCAGGAGGAGGAGGAGGAGGAGGAGGTGGTGGAGGGAGGCAGCGATGGAGCGAAGGGGGGTGGGTGGAGGGTTGGGGGGGGGGGGGGGGTTCATGGGAAGCAGCTGCATCACAAAGACAGAAGAGATGCATCACACATGGAGAAATTAGCTCCCGTGTAAACACACACACACAAAAATACACTTGCACAACACACACCTGAAGATTTTTTATTTTGAAATAAGTAGCTTAAGTTGCAGCAGTGATATGTGTGTGTGTGTGTCTGTGTGTGTGTGTGTGTGTGTGTGTGTGTGTGTGTGTGTGTGTGTGTGTGTGTGTTTGTGTACGCTGCAAGTAGGGAGTAAAGATGGCTGTGTCAACAGTACTCATGACTCAGATTATCTCACTGCAGATGTGACAACAGGTCATCTTTTAAAGCCCCATCTCCCCCTCTGTAAATCTATCAACTGGCTAATGGACACATAAATGGAACAATCCCTGTGTGTGTGTGTGCATGTGTGTGCATGTGTGTGTGTGTGTGCTGTAAGATGAAACACACTATTACCTCCACATTTTTTTCTCTCTATATAAATCCTGTCCTCCCCCCTTGTATTTCTTTTTCACCTCCTCTCTCCTCGTCAGCCCTCGTCATTAAATCCACATTAGGCGCTCTGAGCACTCTCTGTCCGGCTCCGTCTATGATGAACATTGTTTGATAGAGTGTGTGACATCCCCAATATCCCACAGAGCCGGAGACACAGACACAGGTCCCACCAGGCCTTCAGGAGGGGGACTGGCACTGTTGACGTTCCAGTCACCGACTCGAAATGGTATGTAAATGACTCGCACATACATCACCACGTCCCAGAGTCACCATTTTCAGACCATTATCGCACTGTCCCAGTTCGTTAAACGTTGGCCTGGCGAAGGTATTAAAAATGACAGTAGCGGTGTGTTGGGAAGATTAGTGCCGTCTTAAAAGAGACTATATGTGTGTGTGTGTGTGTGTGTGTGTGTGTGTGTGTGTGTGTGTGTGTGTGTGTGTGAAGCAGAACTCAGACTATCTCCCACACAGGGGGGAGGCCCCCGGGCCAGTTAAAAATGGTGTTAATTTCTCCTCCTATGGGAAAGCAAAGAATGGTCTCTCCATGGCAACAGAGAGGGTGCTGAAGGGAGGAAACACAGAGCATGCGATCAGCGACCCCCTCTTTGTACGAGCACACATGCACACACACACAAAACTACCGCGAATGTGCAGGGGACGGATGGATTTCAACGTTTACAGTAAACGTCTTTAATTGGCATTAAAGACAGTTTGACTCCAGACAAAGAGGCTCAAGCCGACATGTCTCCACCTTTAAAACGCTCAGGTGAATCCAGCGCCTGGATTCGCCTGGTCCATCTGTGCCCGGGGTGGGGATGTCGAGTGTTTCTGAGCCCATGTGTTGCCCCTAATAAGAGCTGCCAGAGAGGGTTGAAACACACACACACACCTTGGACAAAAGCACTGGAGATCCTCCATGCAAAAATAACATTAATGCAAATGCTGTTTGAATAATAGGGCCAGTATTCTTTTGACTCTGTGGCCTTTCCACAAAAGAGGAGCTCTCAGGGGAAATGTGGACTAATTAATCAGATAATAATGACGATGATGATGATGATGATGTTCCTCTTCCACGCTGACAGTGAGACACAAACAGACACACTGATTATGAATAGCGGTTTCTGGTTTCTAGAAGAGGAGAGGACGTCCTGACACAAACCTTTATTTTGAAAATTGATAGCACGATTAAATCCTCGTTCCGTGGCAGCTCTGTTTAATTTGATCCTCTCCTGTCACTTTAAGGCTGCAAATAAACATTGTATTCAGCATCAATTAATCCTCAGATTACGTTTAATTAATCTGTGAATCTTTTTGTTGAAACATAACTTCCTAGAGCCCGAGGTGGCGTCTTCTTCTTAGATATTCAGTTTGCTTTCATATGGAACAAAGAAAGGCAGCAAATCTTCAGATTTGAGAAGCTTAAACAAGAAAATATTTGTGTTTCTGCTGAAAAGAATGGCTGTAAGGATTATTTGATTATCAAAATAGTTGCCAATAGAGCTGCAAAGATTTGTTGCAGCTTTATTTCTGCAATTAATTGTTAAATAACTGTTTTAGATTGCTTAAAAAAGACAAATTTCTGTGGCTCTGATGAGTTAGGATGTAAATAATCTCCTAGTCTTTGATGGTCACCTGAATATCTTTGAGGTTTGGACTGTTAATTGGGCAAAACAAGACCTTAAAAACATGAACTTGTGCTCTAAAAAAATACGTTGATGGATTTTTTTTTACTCTATCCTGATGATTAATAGAGAAATAATGAAAATAATAATTGCAAGCCTAGTTGCCAATTAGTTTGCGGCTGAGTTTTTGGTTGTTGGACTATCGATTAATCTGCAGATTACATTTAATTAATCACTGAATCTTTGTGTTCAAATACTGAAACGTGTCTGTCATAACTTCTAAGAGCCCAAGATGGCGTCTTCTCCTTATATTATCTGATCGAAACACAAAGATCTTCAGTTCAGTTTCATACGAGACAAAGAAAAGCAGCAAATCTTCACGTGTGAGAAGCTGAAACCGCAAAATATTTGTGTTTTAGCTTGAAAAAAACGGCTGTAAGGATCATTTCACTGGCAAAATAGTTGCCAATAGAGCTGCAAAGATTATTTGATCACCAGAAAATAATCTGCAACTATTTAAATAAACAAATAATAGCTTTGAGTCGCATAAAAAAACAAATTTCTTTGGTTGCGACCAGTTAAAATATGAATATTTTATGTTTTCCTGAGTCTTTGATAGTCACCTGAATATCTTTGTTGGTTGGACAAAACAAGACATTAAAAACATCAACGTGTGCTCAAATAAACACAGTTGATGGACATTTCTGACAGTATTCTGACATTTTCAGAGAGCAAACGATCAAACGTTTGTGCTGATTGACTGTTGAACATTTCAGCTTTTGCTTTGAGAGATTGTAAATAATAATTTTTTGGACTAATCATACAAATAAACAAGCCGATGAAGGTGACAGCACCTGCAGGAACCACAAATCAACTTTTTCATCAACTGTTGTTCAGATATATAATATAATATATTATATATATATATATATCTATATATATATATATATATATATATAGCTGTAAATATATGTCTCTGTGTGTGTGTGTGAGCATGTCCACCAAAACCTCGTTGTGAGAGATGAACAGAGATATTTACAGATTTCAGTTGGCATGGCAACAAAAAGCAACAGCTCGCAGTACTTCAAATTTTTCAGTACAATGCTCATGTCAGCCGAAAGAGGAAATGCACGGGGCGTTTAAGCGTTTCCTTTGAAAAAACTGGCTGCACTCTGACTCCTTCTCCGTCTCGGGGAAAGTCTTGTTGCCTCGCTTGCACAGTGTGCGATTGCTGTGGTGCATCTCTGTGTCTGTTTCTGGTCCTATTCCCCCTCCTCCTCCTCCTCTTCTGTAGAGTCCTCTAATCAGGACATAATGAGAGCTAAACGAGGTTGCATCTCCACACTGAGGGGCTGCTGGATTCTCTGTGCAGAGACAACACAGGCTGGACAGAAAAACCACAGAAAGGGGAATAAGAAAAGAAAGAAAGCATCTACGCTGAGTCTGTGCTACTGTGCCCTGCCTCTCTGTCCTGTCACACACTGAAGCCGCCTTGTATGCCCCACTGACACATAGAAGAGACCTTCTCTGTCTGCACATCAGCCACCATCCGTCCCTACCCCCACACCCAGCCTCCTGTCATTTAGCCCCATGCCTGCCCCCATACAGAAACTTGGCACACCCTGGGAGCAGCTGCAGCGGGGCTTCCAATGCCGGAGCTCCAGAGACACGCCCCCGGCCCTGCAGCCTCACGAGGAAGCAGTGACCATTGTGTGTGTGCTCATGTGTGTGTGTCACTTTTCCACTGGCCCAGGACGGCCTATTTATAAATCAGAAATCATGCTTTCTAACAACACAAACTGGTAGATTTGTTGCCTGTGACTCATCATTAGAAGCAGCTCGTGTTTGGCTGATGTTTTGTTTGTTGTTTAAATATCTCAAGAGGAGCTGAGTCAAGGGGAGGTTTCCCCCTGACTTATGATATTAGCTGCGAATCGTGCGCACTCCTCCTCTCCGATAAACACTCCTTTCCTCGATGGTTTACTGTCACGGAGAAATCTCGAGAATGTCGTATCGATAAATACATCGGACAAGACGACACAAAAGAATTGACAGGAGGGGAGCCGGGGACAAAAGCTAATCAACAACACATTTTCAGGCACCATCTGCACCTGCAGAGACAGATCACACCTGCCCTCCTCGCCCAGGGGGAAACATAATATTGAGTGGAGATTATAGGAGTTTTGTAAAGGCAAAATTGTGCATTCACACAGGTAAAACACCTGTGGAGGAGATCAGTGCTATTCAAGCAAAATCAAAAGGATTCAGTCCTGTAAATCCGTGCCAAAAAAAAACCTCCTTTAGTTTAGAGAACAGAAAATGTGTTTCTGCTCTTTGAGGTCCGGAGAGACTCTGTCCCAGCAGAGGGGTGGTGGTGGTGGTGGGTGGAGGAGGGGATTATTCCCTGAAGGCGCTTTTTTAAAATGGTGGTTGTCTCCTTGCTGGCACAACGAGGCCCCCAAACACCACACAGAGACGTGGATAAAGAGATCTACTGTGGCACATGTGCTGACAGCTCACCATGTTTATCTTTATGTACCCAAAAATACACAAAACGAAGGGACAGTGTGGTGTGCGGTGACCCCCATCATCATCATCATCATCATCATCATCAACATCCATCCACAGACATGCAGAAGTGAAGTCTGAGAGCACCAACCAACTGTGGGCGGATGTCGCTATCAGTCCCGTGCAGACCCTTTTGTTTCCGCCACAGCCCCTCACGTGGTTACCAATTACGCACAGCTGCCAACCTTTCATCAAATGTATGAAATACGTTTTTATTGAAACGTTTCTTTATGCTCAGATCTTACATGTGGCTTCATGTCGGGAGGGCGCACAATATAAAGAAATGCGGCAGAGGCACAGGCGGACTATCCTGGACTTACACGGCACAGGTGTTGCCAGAGCAACGAGTGAGAGCCTGCGAGGCGATCCGCATCCTTCCCAGGACAATGAAAAGTGGCGTGCAAACACTGAGACTCACACTGGCTGCCACGCAGTGATATTTTCACAGAAAAAAAACACACACACACATGTGTGTGTGAGTGGTTCCCCCCCCCATATTTGGTCTCTTAAACGGACACAAATGAGTGTTACGCACGGTCCGTAACGCTCGGTGTTGGATGGGACAGTGGAGGGGCGCCTGTGTCTGTGATGAATCATTGACAATCAATCCAAATCCTCTATAAGTTGACGTGAAAACACTCCCTGCGGGAGCACCTAGCGCGCCCTGACATACCCAAACGACCCATGAACACATGCCGTTGCATCCACACGCACGCACACACACACACACACACACACACACACACACACACACACACACACACACACACACACACACACACACACACAGCGCATCACCAAATCGGCCAACACGAGACACCTGAACCCGGATCATACTAAATTATCCGCTGATGGGGGCTTCAGCGTGCTGCCTCCTGCTGTCAGAACCCCCATTGATGATGAGATGTGAGATGAGATGGCTATGCATGACAGTCCACCTTTTTTTTTTTTTTTTTTTTTGTACAATTGCGATTGCCAGGAGGCAACCGGCGTTGCTATGGCAGCAGCAAGGGATGAGAGTCTAAGGGCTGCTCTGGTTGGGATGTGGACACAAAGTGAAGCTTTATGGTGGAAAGACGAGGGCGAGCCGGGACGACAAACATCACACTGTAACTTGTCTCTTTATATATATATATATATATATATACACATATATCCACGTGAGGAGTGCGTAAAATAATGACAACTCAACGTGGCGGCGACGGGACATCTCATGCACACACACACACGCACAGACGCACACACACACACTTTACCGTTGACTTGACCGGGACATATAGGACCGGTTTCCCCGGTGCTCCCTTCTTGTTGTGCTCTCCCAAAACGTTGGTCCCGACCTGAAATCCTTTCGACTTCACCCAAAATTTGAATTTGGCGTTGATGTGGCTGTTGTCGATGTAAACGCCGTCCGACTCGTCGTTCTGCAACAGTGTCTGCATGATTTTGTTATATTTTCGCCGGGTGACCGTCTTTGTTTTACCAGAGTCTCCATAAGTCCGGAGACACCAGTCCTGAAATTCACTGAACATCTCCGCCTCCAACACGACCGGACTCCGGCTCCTTTTGGGCGCATCCACGCACGCCTTTTTCGTTGCCATCGCTCCCTCTCTCTCTCTCTCTCTCTCCCCCTCTCTCTGCTCTCACTCTCTCTCTCTGTCTGAAACAGCCCAGGCTAATAAAGAAAAGACTTGGTTGATTCTCCTCCCTCTGTCCCGCGTCCAGGTTTGGTTCAGGTTTCTTGGTGCTGGAGGAGGATGAAGAAGAAGAGGACGCTGCTTTCCTTTTTCTCTTTGTGCTTCAGTAATAATAATATTAATGTAAAAAAAAAAAAAGTGACCCGCACACCTGTTTGCAGAGGAGCAGTGCTGTCCCGAACCGCAGCGGTGAAAAATGTCACTTCCTCACATCATCACGCTGAGGGAGCAGAGAGAAAAGGAGAGAGAGAGAGAGAGAGAGGGAGCGAGAGGGGGGCTGTCCTACAGTGCACGCCGAGCGGGTATCTCCCACCTGTGCGTAAAACGTTCCTCACTAAAGCCACAGTCCTCTGCTAAACAACAAAGAAACACAGACAAAAGCGTGGAAACACGCGTCGCTCTCAGTTCCTATCGACCTACTTTCTAAAACAGCCAAACACTATTTTCGGATGCGGCTTGCTCAACCCTCACACACACACAAAAAAAAAGAGAGAGAGCGAGAGAGAGAGAGATGCTCTCTCATTCGGCCACACATCCGATCAACATGCGCCACCTGGGATCGTCTCTGCTCCTCACACCTGTTTGAATGTGATTCTTTCTGCTCTCTTCTTATCCCGTTAAAAACACACACACACACCTCACACATACACACACTTATATATGTGTTTGCAGGTTTTATAAGTGGCGTTATGTTATGTTGCACCAGAGGCAGAGAGAAAATGTCCGATTTGGAGACATGGAAGGTGAGAGAGAGAGAGAGAGAGAGAGAGAGAGAGAGAGAGAGAGACAGAAAGAGGGTGGGGGCTGAGTTTGTTTGATACTGGTCTGAGGAAAATGCTGGAAAGCAATGATTTCCTCTGAGATGGAAACACTTTTTTTTTTTTTTGCACATACAGTGATGTTTAGACGGATAAAATGTGCGTAAAATGAAAGAAAACAATCAAAAAAATGTCCTTAAAAAGAACAAAAATCCTGATTTAGGTCTTATTATTGTAAGATTTGGTGATTTAAAATTGAAAAATGTCAAATTTTAGCAAATAAGTAAAAAAAAAAAAAAAAACAAGATTAAATCCTCAAAATTTGTCCTCAAAAATTAAATTAAATTACTATACAACGTGTCCTCTGTCACTTTCAGATGTAAGGACACACATTCAGAATCTGGACCTGCCCTGCTCTCATTGTGTGTGTGTGTGTGTGTGTGTGTGTGTGTGTGTGTGTGTTTTGTGTGTGACTCCTCCTGGCCTGTGCATTATAGGCCCATGCTGCTGGTGGTGGTGGTGACTGCTGCTGTTGCCATGACAGCAGCTCAGCAGTGTCTCCGGCCATGCAGAGGGTGAGTGGGATGCCCCGTCCTCATCTCTCCATCCTGACTCAGACGACGACGGCATGCTGGACAATAGAAAGAAAAGAGAAAAAAAAAAGAATGAAAGAAAGAAAGAAAGAAAAGCCCCACCCCGACGAACAGCAGCTCGCATCAGATGCACAAAAAACTGAACATGTGTTTGTGTTTTTGTGTGTTTATGTGTGTGTGTTTGTGTGGTTAATGTTCGAGGCCTTTGCGAGATATTTCATTTCATTTCATCATTTGGTCTCGTGTTGTGTCTCCTCTCAGGACTGGCCTGCATGCAGGATGAGCTCCAGGGCTCCACATCCACCCCTCAGGGGAGGAAACCTCTCTAAGCAGCTCTTATTTTGAAAGGGTTGAGATATGAAGCTCCAGTTTGTTGATATTGTAAAAAGCTGCAAATAATTCTTTCACATCATTCTTTCACATAGAATACTTGACAAAACCAAGTGGTGGGACTACATTTACTGCACTTAAAGCAACACTGTGTAGAGATAGTAACATAGCAGCCAGCTGATATTACTTACTAGCAGTCAGCCCAGCTCAGCGTCTGTCTGTCAGACTTTTATTTCACCAACGACTAAGTCCAAGATTTACTCTTGCCCAGCGGCTTCTTGTTCAGCCACTCTCTTCTTTTCTCACTTAGCTTCCTCCATCAACGTCCTCTTTGGTCTTTTCTTCTCTGTCATTATGTCCACACAGACTGCTGAGCTCGGTTACATTGCCCGCTTGCCTGGCTCCAGTTCTGGCACGACACCTGCTCTGCTCCTCTGTGCCCTGGACCTTAAAAACCTCCTCTTCTTCTTTCCGGTGGTCCAAAACGCCTGTGGTACAAACGTTAACACTCTGCGAGGAGCAGCCGGAGGACATCAGACGGAAAACCAGAAAACATTTTCTCCATAAAATATGATCCAGTTTCACCAAAATCAGTGAAATAGTTTGTGACTTAGTGCTGTAAAGCGCTATACACTTTTCACAAGTGATCGTACCCAGAGCACAAAGTTACATAGTGCATAAACAAATGCACGAATGACAGAGAAACGGTTCACCTGATTCCAAGTCAGTGTAGCATCAACATGATACATAAAGTTATTTTAAGTACACTTTTGAACATATAGCTTATATAGGAAATCTGACCGCTTTAGTTTCTTTGCTTATTTTTACAGACAAAACAATCATTGTCTCAAATATGATGCTTTATTATGGATAGAACTGTGCAACAGAACATAAATAAGTTTGAATTAAGTCCATTTTGTTCATCAACTACAGCAGCGGTTCACAATCTTTTTAACTTTTTAACTAGCTGTGAAGTGAAGCCTGTGTGGAGGTGCCAAAAACTGCAGTTCCTCAAACGTCTACTTGAAGTCTACTTAAATCACCATAAACCCCTGTATTAAAACTTCAGAAATAAACACGTTTACAGCCTGGTACAAGAAAAGGTTTTGGTCTCTATGACTAATTTCAGCACCACAGATTTTGAGCTGTGCATTCTTTATAGTGTCAGTGCTCACGCAGGTGCTTTAAAGATCCAAAGCAGGTTCGTCTTTAACCCAGTGATCTTGGCTTTTTTTCACATTTTAAGGGCTTGATGAGATGAAAGAAAATATTAACACATTTTTTAATTTTTTCATGTAATCATCTGGCATCCTTCAGCTTTATCCTGGGAGTCCTTGAGGGATCAAAACCCCGAGCTTGGGGAACCATTAGTTACTAAATTACACATACAGGGCATCAGTAATAATTATAAACACTAATGAGTTCTGTAACGTTTGCTTTATGGACATTTAACTGACAATAATAGTGTTTTTACGTTGTGGTATCACTTCTTTACTAAACTATTTCTTCCACCACTGGACAAACATCCACACGTTTATCAGGACTCGTGTAAAACACGATCCCTCTCGTCCCCTGAGCGCAGATCATCTCTCAACGCCACCATCCGTACGGTTCAGCTGTCAGACCTGTAGGCAGGGTCACGCCTCCTCACTCCTAATGAGGCAAAACCGCTCTAATTATGTTCACAGACATCCATCGAGCGCTTTCCTTTCACCATGAGCTGGACAACTCCCGTCCTGGAGGGGGAGGACACACAGCGAGGGTTGTCTCTCACTGAGACGCCCCACGTTCAAAAATAAAACCCCACACAGGCCTGATGACAGCAGCTTCACACCCCTCTGCTTACACCCTGACCTGCACCCCACTAACCTCTGGATTAACTGAGCAGTATATCATCCTTCCTGTCCACACACAGTGGCGTCTCCATCCCACAGATGAAACCTGTCTCCTGGCGTGTGCACGACATCCACTGGTGGAAGATTTCGTGCCTGCACACAGCGCTCCACTGATTTTACACGTCATGGTTGTAAAACAGTTGTGTAATGTATTCTGTGGCTCTGGAGGGAACTTTTTTAAAGTCTGTGTAAATGAAGTGGGATTTCAGAGGGGGTTGGGGGGATAACTACGCCTCCCACGGCGCATTTCATCACGAAGCATCCACCTGGCTTTAAAGTCTGTGCCACTAACAGGAGCATCAGCTGCAATTTTGGATAAATTCAGCAACTGTGGGGTCTGACTAGTTAGTTCTCCAAAGTACTCCTACAATGTAGTAGTTAGTTTTAGTATTTACAGAATATGGCATAAATTAAATATAATAATCATAACCATGTGTCCATGTGTGTATCATCACCTGAAAGTGAGAATCATGTTTTTGTTTCCTCAGAATGACACCCTCGTATCTACAGATGCTGACGGGTCAGACAAAGTGAACACTGGAGAAGGAAAGGGTGAGGCGAGGGGGTTTCAGTCAGGAACTACAGAGCTAGATGCAACTAAATCCTACACACTGGTCCTTCAAAAGGTGTAATCCAATGCAAAACAGCTAGAGGCCAAGATATCCTGACTTTTAGTCCACAGTACGAGTGAAAACCGAATCCTGCATTTTCCATAATGCACCTTAGATAGGTAATAATGTAACCTTTTACATATAGACCTTTTCACCATTGTAGTTTCTCCTTCATGCTGGGAAGAAGAGGGTGAAACGAGGACGTTACAATCTACAGCTACACTGCTAGGTGACAATCAATCCTTCACCCTGGAACTTAAAGTACAAACACTTGAGTAAAGGTACTTTAGGTTAATTTCCACTACTGGTGGCATCACTGAGTTTTCTCCTCTGAGGGTGTTTACACTGCGAACAAAAAAGCATGTCTGCAGATCTCGCTGTAGAAAATAATTCTCGTGTAGTTGTAGCGTAAACAAACAAAATCTGTCATCCAGGAGGGTTCAACAACCTCAGCAGAGCTTAAGGGGGGAGACGTACACGGCGAACAGAGAGACACAAAGTGACACAGAGCTGTGAGTGTTAGACTGAATAAGAGTAGGAGAGGCAGACACACTGTGAGGGGGAGTGATGGTGAATCAGCCTCAGTTAGGCTGACAAGTTTACCCTGCTCGCTCGCCCGGTGTGGATCTCACAGACTGATAAAGTCTGAGTGACGATTTGTGAACTACTGCCTCCTGATGGTGGAGCTGCAGACTGCACCTCCTTTGTGCACCCGCCCTCCTCCTGAACAGGACCGGTCCTGTACCGGACTACCCATCAATGACAATGATACACCTTTCTGCTTAGATTAACTACATGGCTTGTTTGAGGGCCGATTGCTATATATATATATATATTTATAGATGTGGATGAGAGAGAGAGTGTTATAATACATGTATGTATGTAGATTAAAGGGTCAGTTCACACACAACACATCAAAAACATATTTCCCCACTTACCACAAGTGGTATCTGCTGATGAAAATCAGCTGCAGAGATTCTTACTGCCGCCTAAATCATGCAAATAAAAGCAATTATTCATCTTTTATTTTTTATTTATGTTATATCTGGAATTTTTTGTGCTTTTTACTATTGAAAAATGACATTTTTGGCACATTTGAGCACTTTTCACACAGGGTTAATTTCATTCAAAGTGCAGTAACAGTAATTTGATACTAACGCACATGGGAAAAAATGATGAGAACGGAACAATGAAACCAATAAAATAGATATACAGTAAATATAATTTAAAAAAATAAAATTCAAATCTAATGTAATGAGGTGGGACTATGTTTCTACAGTACAATAATATATATTTATATATTTTAGTCTGTAAATTACATGTTTTTTTCTATTTCTGCATGGAAAATAAAAATATTAGAGGAATTTATCTCTACATTTTGATTTATGTTTATCATCTCTTAACACCAGACCTTTTTTTTAACATCAGTTTTTCCCTTTTTATTCCCCCATCTTATATATATTGATACCTCTCATTACTTTTCCACTATTCTTTTATTTCTAAGCTTTTAGGACTCAATAGTTATTTTTTTATCACTCTGCCTTTGTTGTGTTTCAGTTATTGTCGATATTAACCTACTTATAAACTTAATTGTATGACGGTGACAGGCAGGAAAATGTTTAAGGGATTATATTTAATCCTTAACAGGTCAGGTGAAGACACATGAGCTGTGTGGTGTCCCCGAACCTTTGCAAGAATCCATCAGAGCAAAGCTTGAGGAATAATCCTCAAACTGGTAATTCATATAAAGATGAAAGAAGGTCCTTAAGATCCAATAGAAAGATGGTTATAACATCTTATTTAGAGGATTTTTTTTTAAATTATAGAAGCTCAAAGAAAAGCTGAAAAACATGTAGGACTCTTATCTTCATACTGATGTTGTGTTTGATGTATGATGAGCTGTAAAGGAGACAGGAAGCATGCAGACTGCATATTTACTGTCCGTTATATCATCTGTGTCTCTCTGTCTTTGTCTGCTAGAGTCAGCCACAACACCGACCAGCCTGAAGTTTACCAGTCTGGCGTGGTGAGGGGCTGCAGTGCGACGTGAACACACACTGACAGCATAATGGGACCATGAGGCAGAGAGGCAGGGAGCTGTGGGTCAGGGCCCGGGGTGGCTACAGGCCATCGGGACAGCGCAGCCAAGAGGCAAGCCAGTAGACGACAGAATGGGCACAGTCGCCATGGAAACACAAGCGGCCCAGGCAAATCACGGCAACTGGTAACTAAGTAACAGGAAACGACGGACCATAGAGGGCGATGAGTCTGGTTAATCATGAGGAGAGGGGGGTAGCAGAGAGAGAGAGAGAGAGAGGAAGGGAGGGACAATGACAGGGAGATAAGGGCCACACTTCTGGCTCACCGCAGACCTCCTCTCCTCCAAAGTGTGAGCTCATTCCCCGCACACGTGCACCGCATTGACACTGGATTAGTGTCAGTGTGAGCTGGAGAGGCAGCCTCCACCCTTCTTTCACCATCATTTTCTTTGTAAATCCATGAGGGGGTGTAAATGAGCAAACACACACACACACATTACACACAGGGAGGAGAAGCAAGCTGGAGTGCAGCCGTTTAACTGAGCTTTTGTGTGTGTTGATATTAAAGTGGCTCTTGATCAATAGTTTTGCAATTACAATGAATCAAATGACAATGTGGTAATAAGAAAAGGGGGGCGCTCGTTTAATGACCCCACAGGGAATTATCACCTGACTCTGCAGCCCCCCTCATCTTCTTATAACGAGGTTCAGCTCATTATTTAGCCGTCTGTCAACTCAAATGTTTTGGTTCACTCTCTCCGCTCTCGTAACGTCGTTTTCAGAGCGTCGTTTGGAGGATTCAGCAGCTAAACTGGAGAATATCTTATATATCGCTAATATTTTTTATACTTCGTACCGTGAAGTTTGCACATTCCTGCACAACTGCAGAGCGCTTTCATTTATACATGCTGTTTTTCTTATCATTCGTTTTCTAGTTTCAAGTGTCTTTTTATTGCATTTTTCATATTTTTTATGTTATACGTATTTTACGTATTATACGTATATTTTTTATGTTATACGTTATTGTTATTGTCTATATATGTTTCTTGACTTGCACTACTGTCTTTCATGTTAATTTATATGTTACTGCACACACACAAACCACTGGCACCAGCCACTTTCATCTAAACCAGCTGCTGATTTTACTGTGCACTTGTCAATTGTTGAATACCATTTATGTTTAAACTGTTTATATCTTTTTTTTATATTTCTTTATATCTTTTATATTCTTATGTCTTTTCTCATTTTGCACCAGGGATGTGAGATAAGGATTTCAATCCTCTGTATTTCCTGTACATTTGATAGTGTTGACTAATAAAGCTGATTAACGATTAATGATTAATGTTTATTATTGTTACAAACCGCTTGCATGTGAAAAGCATGAACGTATTACCGTGCAGTATCCATGAGGTCACCCACAGGTTTCCATTGTGAAGGCTCTGGCCGCCACGGCCGCCGCCACCTTGGCTGCCGCCTCCGGGCTAACATAAAAATGAACAAAGATGTGGTGCATGAGTGGAGCAAAATGAAGCCTGGTTGCTGAAACAAGCCACCTGTAACGGCAACCACCTGTCAATTAAAGTGGCCACGCTGTTAATTATGCATAAGAGAGAGACCAAAATATTTTTTTTTGTACGAGGCTGTGAACAGGTTTATGTTGAGCATTTTCATACGGGGGCTCGTTTTGAAATCGTTTTGTTATGTTACCTCAGAATAAGAATTTTATATCTACAGACACTGTGGGTCCTCTTCCATGGGGCCACTATGTTGAACTGCCATGTTTCTACAGTAGCCCAGAACAGACAAACTAAAAAAAAAGGCTCTAAATATGATCTTTTGCATTTTTTGTTGCCAATGTATTTTCCCCTTTGTTCTTGTTTAAGGGAGCTTTATATCTAACACACTGGTTCTTTAATATCAGTTTTATAACATGTATCACAGTATAGATTATTAAATACAAATAATCTATACAGCACTATACTATAAACCTCCCATTTCTTTTAGTTTCTGACAGTACAGTTTGAAAATCATCTCATGGAGACGTGAAACTTGCTTGAGATAATTATAATCTCACCTTGTTGCGTGGCAATGAGGCAGAAAACAAACAAGCCAAGGACTATTTTTAAAATGTAATTTTTTTGTGTCAACCTCCAAACATCTTCACAATGTCTTCAATTTATCTTTTTCCCTGTGTCCACGTTTACTTGTGGTTTCTTCTTCATAAGTGTTTCTAAAAAAAGCTTTTACGCAAGCAGCTCAATGTAATGTACCTGACAAATTATAAAAGGTAACTGCATGTGATTTCTCTGCAAGCTGTTACTGACGTCATATAAAAATGCCTTTAGAAAGGTCTTATTTTTATAGATATACTGTAAAATAATTACCTTCTTATGATCTTTCTTTACAGTCATTTTCACCCAGCTGAACTGGATCACGTTGCTGTTGAATGAAAGAGGACGTGGAAAAGTCAATGTACAATACACCAGTTCATTTTGTTTTCTGCGTCCTGATTAATTTTTAATGTGGCGTGAAATTTTAATTTTACGTCGAGAAGACAAAAAGCTAAATAAGTTTCATTTTGCCGTATGTTTGACAGATTGGCATAATAATTGTTAATCACTGGTGAAAATGAAAATGTCAGACCCGGATCAGAATCAGGTTTATTGCCAAGTGTATATTGATTATCCTGGTGCTTAAAATGTGCATTTAAAATACAACTAAAATGAGTTTACAGCTTCTATCATGATTAATAGTTGTTTTATTTTGAGAACAAATGACCCGGAGATTATTGTGATTTAAAATTAAACGCGATAAATACATTAAAGTAAAAGTTAATGCATAGGAACTTCAGGATTTTGCTGCACAACTATCTTAGAGAAGTTGCTGGTCTGTCAGCCTCTGCGGTCTGAGCCCCTTCGAGGGGCTTCGAGGGGCCCAGAGGAAGCCTGTCACCTCCACACAAAGGCGGATTGTATTTGTGACCCCGGTGACTTAACCACTGCTCATAACTAAAGCTTTATCTTTGACACAACATCTGCCTGTTAAACCCGGCAGGCATGAGCGTGTCACATGCTCGTCAGGTCATAAACATTAAATAGTCAGCGAGCCAACTGCTATCATCATCAAACAACCGAATAACCGATTTGCATGTAGCTCGTCGATCAGCCGCTCCCTCAGACCTGATCTGTCAGTGCCACCTGTGTTTTGTGGCCTCCATAATGCCAATACTACTTGTTCTTGACGGCTATAATGGGCTCACTGCGGAGAGATGCAAACACTCCCTGCTGCCCAAACACTTTCCAGCTCTTATTGCTACCCTCCTGATTGGCTCTGACATGCTTATAGTGGCCCCCCACGGCTGCACTGACGTCCACTTTACCACAGCTGTGTGACACATCTGATTGCACCTGTCAGGCTCTTGTCCTCTAAGCTTCAACGCCTAAACGCTCCCCCCGATCTCTGCCTCTGTTTTCTTCTCCTTTTCAGACTTCTCTTCTGATTCTCGTCACCTTTTTATTCATCTTCTCTGCTCGCCCCACGCAGCACTCTTTAAAGTGGTTTAGTTAAGCCTCAGAGCCGAACATGCGTTAATATAAAATGATTTGTGGTGTAATAATTGTTGTTTGGATCTTAAATCACATCTGCTTTCTTGCGTTTTTAAATCCAACCCTTTAATTAGCACCAAATCCCATTAACGACCAAACCTAACCATGTGTCTTCTTCTCTCAGCACTGACTTCTGTTTTGTTTTTCAGCAGGCAGCTCTGTTCACTGAAAAATCTCTGATAAACCACCAAGAAACTTAACCAACAGTGTAACATTTAGGAGCTAAAAATCCAGATATTTCCTTCAGACATTTGAAGAAACCAAAACAGAACTAAAAGAGAGTCAATATTGGACTTAAATACATCAGGTGGCCAGAACAAAACTTCATTTAAGACAACACGTCTGCTGGCAAATAGTGTAAATAACTCTTTGCTAACGAGCTCATCAATTTAAAAAGATAATATGTCAGTGTTGTGTTTACAGATTGTCTCTGCTGCCCCCAAGTGGCCAAATAAACAAATAGAGGTCAAATAAGTTATTGCATGTTTTAAAACAGGGGTGTCAAACTGGTCCACAAAGGGGCCGTGTGGCTGCAGGTTTTAGTTCCAACCAACCAAGAGCACACAGTTTGACCAATCAACTCTCTGAAGACTGAGATCAGTTGATTAAATGAGTCAAGTCTGGTGTGCTGCTGTTTGGTTGGAAGGAAAACCTGCAGCCACACGGCCCCTTTGTGGACCAGTTTGACACCCCTGTTTTAAAATGTCACAAATAAAAAGTTTCATTTAAATAAAGGTGAAATAACTTCTTGGATGCTGTAGTTTAAAGTTAACATTACTCAAATGAGAATAAATCCTGGTAGAGCTCTGAGGTCTAAAGATCAACTTTTGCTTGAAGTGCCCAGGTCAAAATACAAACACTGGGGTGACCGAGCCTTTTCCGTTGCCGCCCCCAGGCTCTGGAATCAGCTCCCCGTCGAGATGCGTCTTGTTTCTGACCTGAGCCTTTTTAAATTCAGGGTAAAAACCCACCTATTTAGGATGGTTTTTAATACCCAGTAGTATGATGCCACTTTTATCTTATCTTATTCGATTTTGTTGTATTTTATTGTTTTTACTGTTCCTTTATTGTTTTTAATTTGTTTGTTTTTACTTGCGTTGTGTTTGTTTATCACCAGTTTATCTTGTAATATCTAGTTTTTGACCTGATGATCTGATCCTTGACCTTCTGCCTGTTTTTGAGTACGATTCTTGCCTGATGATTTTGTATTTTCGTCTGGAGAGTTTGTTGTACCACCGAATATTTGTCGGGTAAACTTTTTGCTTTTTTTGAACCTCTACCACCGTGTCCGAGTCTGCATCTCAAATCTTTCTGTGTGCCTCGTGATATACAGTTAATTTCTCCTGCACTGTAATTGTAATGCGTTGAATATATAATAAAATATCCATAAAATGTCACTTAGTTGTCAGCAATCATAAAAATTGGTCCTTTTTAAAAGGAAAAAGGTTGAGAACCACTGTATTAGAAGCAATCAACCATTTTTTACAGTAAAAAAATATTATTCAAGACTTTAAACATACAACAGAGCTGCAGACGGTATGGAGAGATGGTTGAGCGGTTAAACCGCTCTGAACAGCAGCAGCTCTAACAACAAAATGAGACTCATTCATAAAACTGTCAGCCAAATAGTCTTTACCCCCCCCAAATGCTCCCGAGGTCTTTGTTTTCTTCCCCTTTTCAGACTTTTCTTCCTCATTCACGAACCTTTTCTTCTGTCTTTACCCAAACTGCGTTCCACTCATGGAAGTTATATTTCTTCATACACCTTGATATCACATGATTCATGTAGCTCTGCAGCTATTCCAGTTTTCTTTCATGAGGCAGAAGTGGCGCTAACATCTTACGAGGGCGCGTGAATTTTAACCTCAGGCGTTCATACATGATCAAATATATGAAAATTAAAGTAAAGCTGTGGTTATACGTTCTCTGCTGACGGTTAATCATTTACAGAAAAGGCTAATCTGTGTTTCTCTAATCTAATCATCGACCCCCAAGAAGCTTACAATCCTAGACTAATGTGTATCATTTTGATAAGAGCTGCTATCAGGGATGAGATTAATTAAATATTTACTACAGAGGAGATATATATATGTTAGGACAGGCTCTCACCATTTATACTACTCGGACTAGTGCTTTCTTGATGTATTAGACCGATCATTCAAGCTTTTGACCAGAGGAATTTATGGTGTTTTTATTTCTCCTTTTGTATTCATGGTTACAATAAAGACTCCTAAATTCCTCTTTTACTCCCCCCAACACACTATACAACTAAGAAAACTCCAAATTATCAACCGCTTTTAAAAGAACACACATATATTCACTCATTTTCCACCACTAAACACCATCCGCATGAAGAAAAAGTGAACACTAATGCCGTGCTTTCTCGCTCTTTCTCTCTTGAATTTAATGACCCTGCCCTCTGGGAGGATGGGCTGCTGGAGAGGTGGTCAGACAGACAAAGCCTAGCTCGACCCCTGCAACCCCCGCTGTAGGCTACCACTAGAGTGGATCTACTCTCATCACAGATGGTGTCAGAAAAGCCCAGAGTTATCTTCATAATGACATCATAAAAAGACATTCAGGTACAATTTGTTGTTTTCGGTATTAAAGTAATATTTCACGATGTAAGAGCATTTTCACATCGAAGGGTTGTACCAGTCCATAAATACCCCGTGGACGCGCAGCCATCAGGGTTCAGCCTTTGTGATTTCGCCTCTAACCATTCACTTACATTTAATCCGACACTGAGCTGGAACATAAATTCAGACGCACACATTAACCCCTGCACCTCCTCGGTGACATTGTCTCTAAAGCACATGTATGATAGAAAAATGTTGTAACTCATTTTAGTCATGCAAACCAAGATCCAAGGCATTCATTGGGCCCTTGATGGCTATATAACATTTGACTTGTTTTGTCACTGAATTAAATATGAACGTCTCACGCCACAAGACACTACAACATCTCACCTGACCAGTCACTGATGTAGCAGTGGCATTTCTCAATGTTTATGCTATAACTCCTAATTATCATGTTTGAAGAAACGTCACATACCAATAAGCAAGAGACAGCAATGAGGATACATAAACTGTTATAATATTTGATGCCTGATACACAGGAGAAAGAATAAAAATGAGCTTTGCAGTGATTGAAACACACTTCTGATAAAAACTGAAGAAAGCAATTGGCCTTTGAGATATTTACTGGAAGCAATTTTTGGACAAAATATTAAATTGCTGGGGATTATAAATAATAAAGAAATAAAACACCACCAATTTGAGATTGAGGTAATAAAGATGAATTGGTACAGTAACAAAGAAACTACAGTGACAAAAGCACACAACGTGCAATAAAATGCATACCAGTTAACTTACATAGACTGTTGCATTAGCAGTACATTAGCCTCAAACAGCTAAATAAAATCGGTTCGGCGTTGGTTCCTACGAGCAACAAAGGTTCTGAAATAAAGCTGCAACCTCGGTGGCTACGAAGTGAAGCCAATGGAGAAGTACCACAACAACTGCAGTTCCTCGAACTGGCTCCAAAACATGCCAGTCTCCATAAGGCCCCATGTTTAAAAGTCCAACTTCACAGCAGAAATAAACATGTTTACAGCCTGGTTTTAGTCTCTATAGCTAATTGGCTTGTTTGGCTTGTAACAGCGTCAGTTAAACTGTCAAAATGGTTGCTACGAGCAACAAAAGTTTTGAAAACCAACTGCTGGTTCGAAGAATAACAAGAATCCAACTCTTTAACTATGTTTATATTAATGCTGTATCGTATTATTGGAGCATTAATCATACATACAATCAATAAATCTACACTCAACCTCTTTGATAGAAGATAAATACAGTCATATACACAAACTTAAACATATGCTGCTAGTGTTTGCTTCATTTACTCAACACTAAGGTATCTACCCATTATGCAAATTGGCATACTTCATTTATATTCAAATCTTCTGCCATAGCAGATTTACATGCACAAATCAGTGGTGATCAGGCTTTAAGAGTATGCTGGTTGTGCTCCACATGTTAACATACCCTTATAACATATACACCAGGATATGTTAAGAGAAATGTAAATAGGCTAGGTGCAGCCCAGGTTTCTATGGAAGCCCTAAAAGGCCATACATACATACATTTTATTCCACCTTTTTCCCCGTGATATCAAGATAATATTCTCCGTTTTCCCGTGATAATGAGATAATTTTCCTCCGTTTTCCTGTGATAACGAGCTAATTTTCCTCCGTTTTCCCGACAATTAATTTGAGATCTCGAGAAAACAAAACGATAGTCTAGTGTATTAAATCAAGTGTGCCCGTATTACAGAATGTATGGCAAATGTATGTAGTCCATGCTACGGAGTGAGCAAACCTATTACGCCACTGTAAAATCGCTTTGATCCATAATTTCTGACAAAGGTTTGTACACTTGATCTCAGGACTGGAGTGAGGATTAGCCAAAGTGTATCAACCTTTGTCAGAAATTATAGATCAAAGGGATTTTACAGTAGAGTAAATATTGTACATAATGCCTTTTTTCACTGAGTGAGTGAACAGTCAGGATGGTCCTGAGATCAAGTGTACAAACATTTGTCAGAAATTATGGATCAAAGGGATTTTACAGTGGAGTAATAGGTTTGCTCGCTCTGTATCATGGACTATACATGCATTTGCCATACATTCAGTAATACAGGCGCACTTGATTTAATACACTAGACTATCGTTTTGTTTTCTCGAGATCTCAAATTAATTATCTCGCTATCACGGGAAAACGTGAAATAAAATGTATGTATGTATGTATGGCCTTTTAGGGCTTCCGTAGATTTCCTCCCAGTTGGTACAGAAATTAATGGATATACAGGGCATGAATCAATAGATTTCTATGTGTTCCAGTTAAGTTAATATAACAAATCAGACAAAAAACAGCATGTGTCTGTGTGTGTGTGGATCATACTCACTATCAGTATCGCCCCACTCACTTGAGTTGCTCATTTTGTGCCTAACACTAGGCCACTTTCTGTTTTGACTTGTTTAAATGTCTGTAAGCTACCAAAAATTTGTGCCTGTGGTTCAGTTTTAAATGTCAAACCAAATAGCAGGCTAACACTCACACACACCATGTTATGTAACTTTATATCCTGGATTTACTCGGGTTTGTTTCCAGCGTCGTGCAGGAAGGTGGTGTGTATGTAATGGATTCACTCTTGTCCTGACGACTTCACACAAAATGGCTGAAATGGGCGCCATATTTACTGTTTATGCGGCCCTGTCGGCTATCTGTCGGGGGGGCCGTATTAACCGTGATAGAGTCGGCCCGGTAGAGCGACACAATGCGGGCAGGCTGTAGAGGGAAACGGGCCTGATGAACCAAAGTGTGGTGGAGTGTGGCCGTGGCGACACAACTGCCATTACCAGCTAACCGTTTACTAACCGGTGACTCGTTTAACGGTTATGTAAACATGAAGTTGAAGCATTAGCCGGTATAACTGAAACTAACTGACAAAAGTAACCCTTTTTAGAGGGGTTTCCCATTCCCCCCATTATAATAACGTTATGACTAACATACACATTGTTCGTTTTAATGCAAATTCACTGATTCGTGCTAGGAAACCGTAACTTACAGTACAGTTGGATGTTGGCCTCACTGTTATTGAGGCCGTGTGATGATTTTGATGTTTGTAGGCCAACTGAAAAAGGGCGATATATACATTTTTATGTCACTGGCATTAAGTCGTGCTAATTAATAATAAGGCCGTGTGCTAAGTTTAAGGGGAGTACTAACGTTATGTTAGCCTATATCGTGATTATGCTACATGTTGTTACAGTGGCTCGGAAATAAACTAAAAATATCGTTAGCTAAAACGTTAGCGACCATATTTGTCAACCGACTAAATATTAGTTGGCGCTAGCGTTATGTCGCGCTAATTATTAATGAGGCTGTGTGTTGAGTTTAAGAGGAGTGCTAACGTCGTGTTAGCCTATATCGTGATTATGCTACATGTTATAGTGGTTCCTAACAGTTAGCCGGGTTGGCAGCCATGTTTGTAGGCCAACTGAAAAAGGGCGATATATACATTTTTATGTCACTGGCATTAAGTCGTGCTAATTAATAATAAGGCCGTGTGCTAAGTTTAAGGGGAGTACTAACGTTATGTTAGCCTATATCGTGATTATGCTACATGTTACAGTGGTTCTTAACAGTTAGCCGGGTTGGCAGCCATGTTTGTAGGCCAACTGAAAATGAGCGATATATACATTTTTATTTTGTAGGCCAACTGAAAATGAGCGATATATACATTTTTATGCCACTGGCATTAAGTCGCGCTAATTAATAATAAGGCTGTGTGCTAAGTTTAAGGGGAGTGCTAACGTTATGGTAGCCTATATCGTGATTATGCTACATGTTACAGTGGCTCAACAGTTAGCCATGTTTGTAGGCCAACTGAAAATGAGCGATATATACATTTTTATGTCACTGGCATTAAGTCGCGCTAATTAATAATAAGGCTGTGATGAGTGCTAACGTCGTGTTAGCCTATATCGTGATTATGCTGCATGTTACAGTGTTTGGTAAGATTCAGCCGGGTTGGCGGCCAGATGAAAATCGGCGATGCATACATTTTTATGGCACTAGCATTGTGTTGAGCTAAGTATTAATCAACCTGTGCTTTATTTTACAGCGGCTGTGCTTCGTGAATCTGGTCACCGATGAGTAGCTAGCAGTTCTCGACTACAACTACGGTGGGACGTCCCCCAAGTATCGGTCGTCCAATCGATCGTCCCCGGATAATGCGGACGTCACAACGGCTGGTCTGCCCATCGGAGTGGGTGCTTTCAGAGCTGAAGAGTGAGGACGATCATTTATATCTATAAGGGAACCAGCGAGGTAAGTTACTCAGTGCTATCTAACTACAAAACACAAACCAGCCGCTTATTTCTTATCGAGACTTCCTCGAGTGAAGCCGGTTTGCGTACTCACGGGGTCATGTTATTACTGTTTTATTGTGTTTGTTTGTTGTAAGTCTTATGCAGGCTAACAACACAAAGACCGGCTCATACAAAAAAAAAAAAAAAAAAAACCCGCGGCGGAGTCTGCAGACGAAGAGCCGGGGGAGGTTTACTTCCTAATAAATGGGGCTTTCATGTAGTTAACGCGGGCTGCTGCAATAACGTATATATCCACATATATTGTGTTGTAATTACACTTTATGAATGCACCACTTTCACTTGTGATGTTAAAACATAAAGATGCCCGTCCTCATGTGAAACAGGCTGTAGCCGCTGCACCGTGCGTGTAAACGGGTAATGGCAAACCCTGACCCAGAAAAAGGAGCATGCCGGTCGGCGTGGTAGTAAGTGTGCTGCAATGTGTTTGTTTTTCTTGCAAGTGAAGTGAACAGGATCGTTATGTTAAAGCTCAAGTTTCCCTGAGCAGTGAAAGTTGTGCACAGGGGTGGTTCGCGGCAAAAAAAAGGGAGGACAACGCGAGATTTCGTTTGAAGAAGAAAAGGGGAGGAGACATGGGAAGGAAGCAGTGGCTGAAGTGGCCTGGAAGTAGTCAGCTGCAGCACACAGCAAATAGGAAAACGGCCTGATGCACAGCACAAGACACACATGTGAAGATTGTCTGACAGAGAGGCCCTCAGTCACAGTCAAACAAAAGGGGATTAGCACCCACCCATTGGACTGGTTTCTCCCAACAACCCCCACCCTTAAAAGTGAGGCATGGGGTAGGGGGGTAAACACTAGGTTTGGCAGTGCTGAAGACCATGTTTTTCCAAGGAAGAATAACATGAAATTCCACTTTGGGAAGCATGTGCAAGCCAGAAAAGCTAAGATATAGATCATGTCATACCTGTTTTGAATGTACCTAACCCCCCCGCACATCAAGGCTAAAGGGTTCTGGGTCCCTGAATTTGTCCATCTCTCCAGATCTGGTGTGGGGTGCACATTTTAACACAGAACTGGGTCACAAAAGGAAATTTGTTGTCACAGTCAGTAAATAGGCTCACATAAATACATTATAGACCTTAACATAATCACAAAAATAGACTTTTTCTACCCACGTCCTGTACGTATAGCACCACACATGACAGTTACCGAGGTGTTTTGTTAAGTGATGCTATAGTCATAGTATGCCCGCTTTCTGTTTCGCACTTAGGTAACCGCCCCCGGGTTTGACTAAACATGTAAATGCAATTCAAAGCCACAAAACAAACACAGGTTATAAAGATTAAAAGGTCCATGTTTTACCTCCAGTAGCTTGTCACTTTGCTCTGTAGTGATTTGATTTGCAAAAGGACTGACACACCTTAAGGAGTTCTTATAAACATATAAAGGTGTGGCAGGAAATTCAGAAAGTTACATCACAAATACAGAAACGTGAAAAGTGACGATTTAACAATAGTAATACATGTTCATAATGAAAAAGCATCATAGACGGCATTTATATAGCAATTTTTTCCAAAGGGATTCAAAAATTTCTTTACACAAACGCTCTCATACAGATGCCGGAAAGCTACCTTTTGAAGAGCTGGCCTAAACATGCAAATAGACTTGTGGGCGCAGCAGATGTTTTTGCATGTTATAGCAGGAAACTTTTGAGTGCATTAATGATTGCTGCATTCTATTTAGAGGAGGTGTGTGCTGGTTCGCTGTCACTGCAAATGGAAATGAGCCGTCCATCAGTGAGAAGTCAACATGTCTGCTGTTCAACCAGTCCGTTAGGGTTTGCTGTCTTGCCTAAAGACACTTGGTTATGTGGTCAGGAGGAGCCAGATCTACAATAGAAATCCAACAGTCAAAACATACTAAAGTTGTGATTTTAGGTGCAGCTACGCCTCCTACTTCCTTCATCCCCAAAGTGCTGTTCACTTTCTCAATGAACGCGATGCCCAAATCCTTAAGAACGTAAAATTCCACCTGTTGATACAGATGGGAATGTTAAAAACTGATAGACATGAACACGAGTTAACTGTGATAAGGTTTTGCGTCATCTAATCATTTATATTCTTTCTTTTAGAGTTGCACGATGGCGGATACAGTGGTTGTGACACCAAACTCCATCCGCGATAAGTCCAGCCGCTTTCGCATGTTGACCTGGGTCAACGCGCTGCTCAAAACCGATTTCAAAGATGTGCGACAGACAAGTTCAGGTGATTCATCAGATTTATGGGTGCTGATTTAGCTCGCTTTGATCACGCTGAGCAGCAACGGGCCTTCAATACACGCATTTTCACTGCTGCACAGCTATGTGTAACCGTGTCGACCCACGTGATGGTGTCCTCAATCTAAGATGTGACGAAAGAGCGTGTGCACTTTTTAAGAACGTCTCTCTGTACTTTTGTTACTTCTAACAAAATTTCTTTGGTTTGATGTTCAGATATCAACTTATTTTTCCCGTTAACTGATTAGTTTGCAGCCACATCACAGCTGTAATTAAGCTGTGTGAAATTACTGCTAATGTCCTGCTGCGGTTTCACATCAAAAGAGGCTTTTATTGTGAAGCATCCGAAGGAAATGCAATGTATTTGTCACTGAATTAGCTCAACAACTCTGTTAGCTGTGTTTATATGTTTGTTCTTTATTAAATGCAATTCAAAGCCACGAAATAAACACAGGTTATAAGGTTGAAAGGTCCTTATTTTACCTCCAGTAGCTTGTCACTTTGCTCTGTAGTGATTTTATTTGCAAAAGGACTGACACACCTTAAGGAGTTCTTATAAACATATAAGGTGTGGCAGGAAATTCAGAGAGTTACATCACAAACACAGAAACGTGAAAAGTGACGATTTAACAATAGTAATACATCTTCATAATGAAAAGGCAGTCAGAGGATCTGTCTTATATATATCGCATGAAAGAACAGTACAAACAGAAACAGCCAGGAGATGTGCATGATATCACTTTATGAACTGTCTTCGTGTGTGTGTGATCCTACAGGTGCGTGTCACTGTCAGATCATGGACTGTGTTATTCCTGGCTCTGTCGACATGACCAAGGTGAAGTTTGATGCACAAGGCGAGGACGACTGTAAACACAACTTCAGTCTCCTTCAGGAAGCCTTTAGCAAGAACGGCATCACAAGGGTAAGCATTGTTTCTCTAGTAGTCTAGTTCAGTGTTTTTCAACCCTGGTTCTTGGGGAACACTGCCCTGCATGTTTTAGATGTTTCCTGCTCCAACACACCTGATTCAAATGAGTGGCTCGTTATCAGGCCACTGCAGAGCCTGATGAGAGGCTGATCATTTGAATCAGGTGTGTTGGAGCAGGAAACATCTACAACATGCAGGGCAGTGTTCCCCGAGGACCAGTTTATGAATTTTAAGAAAAATCTTACTTGTTGTGCAGTGACTTCCACAGGCACAGCAAAGATAAGACTCCCCGTAAAACCACAGATTGTGATTTTTAAATTTCTTTCCTTGTGTACAGATTGTACAAACAAGATTACTCTTTTTGCTAAACTAAACTAACCACACGTTCTCTCTAGCTTTCTGTTCAGTGTATAGATGAGAAGATTGATACCACACTTTCATCTAACTCTCAGCAAGAGGAAGCATATTCCATAAAATGTGCAACTATTTCTTCAGTGCATCAAATGTACAAAAATCAACACTGGAAAATCCAAACTCATCACAGGGAAATCGACTTTGAATCGCTGACTTCAGATGTCTACTTCGCTATGAAGGTACATCATTAATAAATTATTCCGCTTTGTCTTGATTTAGACGATTCCAGTTGAAGAGCTCTTAAAGGGGGATTTTAAAAGCAGCATGGAGATCCTGAAGTGGTTCAAATCTTTCCATGCGCAAAACATGAAAAGTGACGAATACGACCCTGTCGAAGCTCGGCACAGCCAGGATATCGCAGCGTTTGTGGCGTCTCCATCATCACGTAATTGCAACTTTTCTTTCACAATAAAGAAAACTGTTTTGATTGGTATATTTACAGTAATAATGTTTTTTTTTCTCTTACTTCATCAGGGAAATCTGGGGAATCAGGCACAGAAGAAAATGGTACTGAGGCGACCAAAGCTCCTTACCCGTACACTAAAAAGTGGAAGGATATGTTCGATTGGGCTGACCCTAGTGCTCTCGGAGACCAGCATACTTTCTGCCGTACTTGTGACAGGAGCCTGAGCACGTTTCATAAAGGTCTTTTTGAACTCAGGCGACACATGGAAACGAAGAAACACAAGAGAAGGGCTGAGATTGCCAAACGCGCTGCCCGGCAAAGCCAACGCTCTGAGCCTCTGCCCTGTAGCGACACGGCTATCCAGTTTATCTTCAAACAATGTTACACCGGCTCTGCTAAACGCGAACAGGTGTCGAGACGTTTTGCACGCTGTAAACTGGGCTCGAAGTACCCCAAAGATATCGCATCTGCTTGCCAGCAAACTCCTTACTGTGTATACATTTATGAAGGGGTAACACTGGGAGAGGATGACGCCGTCTCTGTGATCCTTGTTGGGTTTTTTGATATGGAAGCTTCCAGACACCGCATCCGATTTCTGGATGCTGTTCAGTCAGTGGGTGGCACAGGAGATCAAACAGTGGTGGAGACCTTGAAGAAGTTCGGGTTACCCACAAATAATCTCGTTGCTGTTTATTCAGACGGTAATCGCAAGGCCTCGGAGCAGATCTGCTCGCAGCTCAGGGAACTCAACCCGAACATCGTAGCCTTAGGAGGGCTGTACACTGTCGCTGATGCTGCTTGCCATGCTGGAGTTAAAATGCTCTCCAATCAGGCTCAAGACTTAATCGAGCATATCCATGCGCATTACTCCTCCTGCTCTACCAAGAACGACAACCTCAAGGCTCTTTTTGGCTCAGATGTCGGTGCAGACAGTCCATCATTTCATCTCAACACAAGCTGCCTTAACTTTTTCCAGTTAGTCACAAAAATCTTGGAAATATGGACAGATCTTATATCGTACTTTAAGTCGTGTGACAAGGACGACGAAAAAGTCAAATTAATCTGCTCCCAGCTGCAAGATCCCAAAGTGAGGGCGACGTTTATGTTCCTGGAGCAAGCCCTGAAGCCTCTGCACACTTTCCAAAAACATCTGCAGACACGTGATGGAGCTGCTCGAGCTGATATGCTGCGCATCCTGGAAGAAGCCAGCAGCCTGTTGTGCACCTACTCCGCCTACTTCCTACATCCTCAAGCTGCTGTTCGCTTCATCAAAGAACGTGACGTCCAAATCCTCAAGAACAAGAAGTTCCACCTGTCGAGCCCTGAGCTCAGTCTGGGTGGGAAAGCTGTGGAGGACTTCCTGAATGAGTCCGAGGCTACAGAGGAGCTGCCACTGTTTAAAGAGCAGGTGTTGTCCTTCTACATCGCCCTCACAGGTTGTATCGCAGAGGAGCTGCCTCTAAGCGAGGGGGTGCTAAAGAGTGTAGCTCACCTGCTGAGCCCCCAGAGCAGGCTGAAAGTGACGGGGAAGGCGGTAGAGGAGCTTGGGACCAGGCTGGGAATCTGCAGCTCCCCTGAGGAGGTCAACCAGCTCACGAGTGAATTCCTTGAGTATCAGCTGCCCGAGGAAGGAGAGAAGGATAACTCAGCAGTGGTTTCACTGGAGAAACACTGGGCCAGCATACTGAAGGACACCAAGCCGACCTCACTCTTAAGGAAGCTTGTTTTGACGCTGTTATCCTTCCCCTGTCCTCCACTTGACCCTCCGCTGGTTTTTACTCAGGTATTTAATTATTTGTGGACTTGTCTGAACATGTTTGATCTGTGGTTGTGTTTCGTTTTTTCACATGTTTCTTTTCACGTCCTGTCTCAGGCCCTGGAGAGTGAAGATGCTCTACAGTTCTCCGAGAGCGAAGCCTTAACAGAAAGTGAGTGTGATGCCATGTCTGACTGCGCTCTCTCAGACAGCACCGGCAACCCGCTTTACACTGAAGGTGATTAAACAAGTTGCATTTGAATCTTGACTTAATTTAACAATAAACCACCTTTTTATGGGATGCAGATGTAAGAAGTGTTATTTACACTTTTATCTTATTTTCTATCATTTTCTTTCATGACAGTGAAGCCATGTGAAGTCCGCCTCACAAAGTTAAATCGTAAGTTGACAAATTTTTGACTTTTTATTTGTATAATATGCCCAGTTTTAAGGAAATGTAAGTATAATTTAATATTTATTTTGTAAAATAAAGTAAATCTTACTGTTGCTTTTTAGCTGTCCTCCAAATATTCTGTAACTAGCCTCAGATCCTGGTTCAGGATTCATGTCATTCTCCAGATTTCAACTTTTCAAACTTGTCAAAATGCATTTATCATAGTCTCTGATCTCTGAAACATACTGACACATTTTCTTTTTCTTCCAAAGGGCTAAAGAATGACAATTGCACCTGGAAAGAGGTAAAGATTTTCTTCTCAATTCGTCCTCTGTTTTCTAAATCTAATACGTCTACATGAAAACTCATTTGACTATAAAGACTCCACATGATGGCGAAAGCCAGAATTAAAAATAAAAAAAATTTAAGTTGCCACTTTTGTAAGGCGTGATTCAGACCAAATCTTTATATCGAGGTAGTGCATTTGGATTGCAATCAGCGACAGAGAAGTTCAACTTTTGGAGCAATGCAACCTGACATCACAGTGTGGTGATCAATTCAAATGATCAATTGGACGATCAGACCGGTCAAACTGCTCCACAGTCATCCAGGTGGATTTCATGGACTAAACTCTGATACGCTGACACGTTCTGGTGTACGTCCGTGTCAGGCTCACAATTTACGCTACAAAATAGTGACTCGAAGTCCGTTTAATTTGGTTTGTGTGCGATGGTTTAAGAGAGAGAGCGAGAGCAAACAGTGGTCGAGCGACATAGACAGTGAATGGGAGTGAGGAAGAATTTGCATCGAGGAAGCTCGTTGATGAGCGAAAACTTATTTTCTGATTATTTCACAGCGGTTACACACCCCCAGAGTTTTTCCTCACCCCTCCACCCCGCCACATAACCTTGCACCGATTCGCCACAGCGCCTGATTTGGTCTGAATACGACCTAACATGAACCTTCCACTCTTCTTCCCTCTCATCTACTAACAGTCTCTTTATCCTTTTTTTTATCATTTGGGCAGCATAATTACTGATTTCATGAATTATATAACTTATATGAATGCGTGTGTGTGTGTGTGTGTTGGTAAATTTGCATGTGCATGATATTTGAGTGTGTAATGGGAGTGTGTTGTCTCTCAGGGGACCACTAGGGGCGGTTTTGGCTGGGACAGCAGCTTACGCCAGAAGCCACAAGCCCGTACAGTGTTTCAGGCTGGTGCTAGCAACTGGGCCAAACCTGTAGATCTTGATATGGACCACAAAAAGGGTCTGGAGTCCCAAGATGAGGTGGTAGGTATACTCAAGTATACTACCGGAATACCCCTGGGCTACATCAGGCCTCTCTGAAAGGCCCCTGAAATGCTACTAGAACAAAAAACACGACTCAAAACTAGAGTTGGATCCTTCTCATGTCAAAATCTCTCCAGGTTCAACTTCCAACAAATTTTAATAACAAATGCTAGAAATAACTTAAAGTACAATCCAAAAAATACATTCTAAGGCCACATTCAAAGCAGGACATTCATTTACAGGGAATCTTCAGGCTGTGAAAGGAATTGACGTCTTACATTTTATTTTCAAAATCTTGAATATTTTCTCTTGCCTCTTTTGCTCTTTTGACTGAGCGATCACAATCCAATCCCTCCCTCTAACACACCTCCATTTCAGATCCATCACTCGCTTTGTTCACGGGGCGGCAAGTCAAATTAGCAATAAGGCAAATGTGAGATAACACCTCACCAAGCATTGTGGGTAAAACTCAGTTTAGTAATTTAGTTTGAAACCACAGTGGAAAATATGTTTCCTTTGTTTACACTCCTTTGAACAAAGCGAATGGTCATACATGGATGAAGGGCTCCCTTTCTCCTCCCCTCCGTGTCACCTGAAATTAAATATCAAAATCGTCAATTTAGAAACACGTACCATCGAATAAAGTCATGTTTTATTCATAAGAAATACACAGCTCCTTGTCTTAAGTACTTTTTTATCTTTTAAATGTGGTTAACTTTCAGACAGAAGAGTCATCACCGGCCAGTACACCAACACCAAGAGGACGACGGAAACATGCCTACCAGGTAATATAACCACCATAGTACAGTTGTGCTGAACGTCTGCTGATCAAATATCTGTGTAAATGATAATCTCTACTTGTTATTTTCCGACATCCACAGGATGGGAAAGGCTTTCTGTCAGGGAAACTGGTGTGGGGGAAAGTGAAGGGGTTCTCCTGGTGGCCTGGGTTGGTGGTGCCTTGGAAAACCAAGTCATCTCCCCCGGGTATGCGGAGAGTGGAGTGGTTCGGAGACGGGATGTTCTCAGAGGTTAGACGCTCAGTGCATGTGCTCGTGCTGCAGAAATGTTGTGTTGAATTGGATTTTAACATCGCCTTCCATTGCAGATCTACACAGAGGGTCTGCTTTCATTTAGTGCCTTCAACAAGTGCTTCTGCAAAAATTCTTTCGCCAGCTTGCCGACCTACAAGGAAGCCATCTACCAGATCATTGAGGTAAGAGAACCCCAGATCCTAATAAATGAATGTTGTACCATGTTTAGTTGTGGGTGCGGGTGGTCCTGGACCTCGACTCTCCTTTATGTCTATCTCAGTTGGTAAACTCTCATGTTGGCCTGCATGTTTCCACACAGCATATAGGCCTAATGTACGTTGATCCGCCTGACTCGGTTCAGAGTGATGTCAGAGCTAAACCCAAACCTTATTTATACAAAGCGATTCTCTTCTATCAGTAACCTACTAGGATCATTGCACAGATGCTAGATGAACATCAGGCCAGACAGAAACCTGCAACCGGTCATCCAGGTCGGCCTTGATACAGCCCTTTATCGTCATGATCATATCTGAACGCAGCAAGTTTTTGTAATCATCCACTTCAAATCCTCTTCCTAAACAAAGCCAAGACGGCACCGATCAGCGTACATTCAAGTCGCCTTTAATGTATCTTTATGTAAAGCTGATCACTCAGAAGCTCATGATGAATTTGTCGACTCAGTGTCAGGAAATGTTTGTAATCTGCAGCTGGCAAGTGAGCGATGTGGAAAGTCTTTTTCCAAGGCGGACGGAAACAAAGAAAAAGAGCTGAAGTTGATGCTGGACTGGGCTTTTGGAGGATTTCTGCCTACAGGACCTGAAGGATTTACACCTCGTAGTAGGTGGACATTTGTAAACAAGTCTAAACAGCTTCAGCGACTAGACTTCTTCTAGACTTAACCTCTTTTACTTGTCGATGTATCAGAAGATACTTGTTGTTATCATGAATTCATCTTGACTCCATCTTTTTCTGCATCTTTAAGATGCTCAATCTCAAGATTCTTCGGACTCTTCCGCCCTGTCGGACTACCAGCCTCCAGCAAAAAGGAAATATGTTTTTAAAAATAAGCCGAATGCAGCTGTCGTCACCTACAGCAGAGGTACGCATTATTTTTTGTCTACAAACTCTCACAGATTCAGTGACAGGTTTTATGATATTATCATCAATGTTTTGATGTTTTACTTTCACAGAACTGATCACTGAAAAGCTCAAAGAGAAAGGCAGCAAAATTGAAAGTAAGTTTAGAAGATGTTTGTGATTTAAAATCCTCTAAACGTGAAGTTCTTGATTAGATAATGGTTAATAATTGTGGTGTTATTTCAGATCTTTGTTTGTCTTGTGGATCGTCTGAGGTTGAAGTGCAGCACCCGTTGTTTGAAGGTGGTCTTTGTCTAAGATGCAAGGTAATAACTCGATCTATCTCTGTCTATTCTACGTGGTCTGCGTTCCTCCATCTCAGCATCAGTTTGTGAATGTCTAACCTCCATCTGAAAACACAGCTGCCTCTAACATCCCAAATGCTGCAAAACAACCATGTCACTGTTTGCAGGAGAACTTCACAGAGACGCTGTATCGCTACGATGAAGATGGCTACCAGTCGTACTGCACCGTGTGCTGCGCCGGGTTAGAGGTCATCCTGTGTGGCAACGCCAGCTGCTGCAGGTAAACACTGCTCAGGCCAGTGTATCACTGTAACTCCATTCAAGAGTTTTTAATATTTCTACAACTTCAACTGTTCTTTTAGCCCAAGTTCTGTTACATTTACAAGTATTGTAGCGACTGCTATCAATGAAAAAGCCAGCTAAGAGGCTAAGTAAAGCCAAAATCCACAGTGAAGTTGGATGTGTTTTATACTGGTTACTAAATAAAAACGTATATTAACGAAACTTTGTCTAAATCCTGGCACCCAAGTAAACAAGTAAACACAGTGAAACCAATTTATAGTAATCAAAAGGACGTGCAATCTAAACAAATAAACACCACAAGTCAAATCCACATTTTGGCTACAAGTATCCTGAATTAACTATTCAACTATGTGTGTGTATATATAGAAAACTATCAGTGAATTCATTTCATGCTGAAGAAAAACTCAAAAACCTGATGATTTTCAGACAAGTTTTGGAGTTATATGGAGCATTATTTTATATGATTTGAAGTGGGATTGTGTCAGTTTATTGGTCATGGATATCAGAGATAATGTAGGTCACACTGCATCATGTCTGTGTGTCGACTGAAAAGGACACTAAGGATTTTAAAGTATTTTAACAGAGCTGCTAGGATATATCTTTCTGTTTCTGTGATGACAGCTACCAACTATGTATATTGGTCCTGATTCCAGCCGGAATTTATTCTTTTTAAATGACTAATGAATAAAATATTAGCATGTTGGAGATAAGAAGTCTGGGTCAGATCATAAATTTGAACTCTTTTTCCAAAACATGTAGCTGCAGCGAAGTTGAAGAGCTGACGTCTCAAACCGTCCAGAAAAAAAGATTCAAAGAGTCGAAAAATTCTCTCTGAGCACGAACAGACTTTTCACTTCGGTTTTTCCAGATCTGGATTTCCTGATTGCTATTTTTTGCACGTGGACAACATATTAGTTAATTCTAGTGCCATAATTTATGATCCCAGGCCCCACCCTCGGAGGGGATTTCCATCCACTTCGATGTCGTTACCAGAACCAGAGGGTCTGATTTAGGATTTCTCTCAAGCAGGAACTGGGTTCAAGATCTCCTCACAAACTCTCTGTGTTTATGAGCCTCCGAGGATCTTTTTGGGGGTTTCCATTCCTCCGACATCTCTGAGGAGTTTTTTTTTTTTTAGACTAGTTATTGTTCCCAAGTTACACGCCATAGTGAATGTTTTTCCACAAATATAATTTTACAAACTGAGATTAAACATTGAGTTTAAATATAAAATCACTGCATGGTTTGGTGTCACACTCGACATATTTTGTAACTTTCTATAACAAGCAGTGAATGGTCAGTGATACTAGTAACTCTCCGTTATCTACATTCACACGTACGTTCGTCTTGTCTCCAGATGTTTCTGCAAAGACTGCCTGGACATCTTGGTTGGTCCGGGGACCTTTGAGAAGCTGAAGGACGTCGATCCGTGGAGCTGCTACATGTGCTGCCCTTCAGAGTGCCGTGGAAACCTCAAACTCAGGCCAAACTGGAGTGTTAAAGTTCAAGACTTCTTTGTCAACAACAGCGCCCTGGAGTTTGTACGTACCACCGACTTCACTGACACAGAAAAATGGGTAGATGAACATGCATAAAGCTTAATGTGAAAGTCTTCTGATGGTGCTAAAAGTTCTCTTTTTAATCACAGGAGCCTCACAGAGTTTACCCCTCCATCCCTGCTGATCAACGCAGACCAATCAAGGTGCTCTCGCTTTTTGACGGCATTGCAACAGGTTAGTTCTTGTCGACTTATCTTCACCTGAACCACATGTACAGCCACATAAGTTTATATAAATGTGAGTATTTCTCTGCTTTTAACCACTGTGGCGTCACAACAGGATACCTGGTGCTCAGAGACCTCGGCATTACGATGGAGCGCTACATCGCTTCAGAGATTTGCGAGGACTCGATCGCTGTGGGGATGATCAAGCACGAGGGGAAGATCGAATATGTCAACGATGTTCGTACCATCACGAGGAAACACGTGAGTACACGCTGGAGTGAGATTACTTGTGTTACTAGTTTGTGTCTCAACTAAGAGGCTGAAAATAATTTTAAAAATCTGACCTGGACTTTGTGTTGCAGCTGGCTGAATGGGGTCCATTTGATCTTCTGATTGGAGGCAGTCCGTGTAACGACCTGTCGATGGTCAACCCTCTGCGAAAAGGATTGTTTGGTAAGGCACCTTTTCAGCTGTGAATGCTTGAGGTCCCGTTTCAGGTTTCAGCATCCTCTTCACTCATAAACTTTTTGGTAACTCTCTCTGTTTGTCCCGCAGAGGGCACTGGAAGGCTCTTCTTTGAGTTCTACCGCATACTGACCATGCTGAAGCCGAAGGAGGGCGACAACCGCCCGTTCTTCTGGCTGTTTGAGAACGTCGTTTTCATGAGTGCCAACGACAAGTCAGATATCTGCAGATTCCTCGAGGTGATTACATTCGATCCTCTCAGCTCGATAGCAGAGAACAAACTGTTTCAAACTTGTGTCGCTCATTGTTTGCCCTCTTTGTTTTCAGTGTAATCCAATTCTTATCGACGCAGTGAAAGTCAGTCCTGCTCACAGAGCACGGTACTTTTGGGGAAACCTCCCTGGCATGAACAGGTACACATACTAATACACAGTTATATTCCTGTCTTCATACATATTCTCACACTGGAAGACGGTTTAGTTTACATGCCCGCCTGTTTCTCTCTTCAGACCTCTCGCTACATCTCTAGACGACAAAGTTGGCCTCCAGGACTGTTTGGAAGTCGGACGCATGGCAAAGGTAGAAGCATCTTAGTTTGCAGGGTGCTCTGCTGTAGTTTATTGTTGAAGCAACCAAGAAACATGACCCTTGAAAAGGCGTTTAAAGGTTAAAAAGTCTAAATTTTATTTAGGAAATATATTTTATCTTGTTCACAGTGGGCAGAAATGTTCATTATATCTGATCTCAGGCTGTCGGGAGACCTTAACACACCTGTAAACTAAAGGTGGGATTGTTGTGACAGTAGTTCGTCCTGCAGGAGGCTGGCGTTTCAGTCAGCATCATCAAACCTGTCACAAACAGAGTCATCACCATCACAGCAAGCTTATAGTCTCATATTAGGCAAATCTCAGTCAATCACATTAATTTGATTAACTATATCATCAAGGATTATTGTTATATACTACTGGGAAGTGAAACCAAAGAAAGATTCTTAAGATGGTTTACCACCCTGATACTGATTTGTCGTCTCTTCCTGCAGTTTGATAAAGTCCGCACCATCACAACAAAATCTAACTCTATAAGGCAAGGCAAGAGTGGGCCGCTACCTGTGAACATGAACGGCAAGGAGGACTACCTGTGGTGTACCGAAATGGAACAGTAAGTCTGTAAACGTGCCGTTGGTAAAGCAGTACGTAAAGTTGTGCTCAGATTGATAGATTGATAGATTACTCCGCTTTCCACACACACATTTCAACACAAATAATAACAAATCTGTCCATGATGTGCACTTTTGGTTGCCAAGCTTCTTAGCTGCACATCATTCCGTCACAAAATCTATCAATATATCACCAGGCGGTACAGCCACCTGGTTTTCTAGGTGTGTTTGTCAGTCCTCGAGGTCCGGTGTGCTGCTGCATTATAAGGAAAATTGTGATTACTTAATGAGCTCCAGATGTGTCATTCAACTCGACCTGGCACTGCTTTCCTGAGCTGTCCCCACCTCAAGAGCGAGAGAGAAAAATGTGGAAACATTTTACTCCAGTTGAAGACAAACTTTGCTTCTTACTGTAAGAGAAAGAAAATCGTAACAAGTAAAAAGCCAATAAAAGTAACTTTATAAAACATCGACAGCTGGTAGATTTTACGTTGCAGAAGCTCACTTGTTAAACAAACTAAACTGTAGCCACGAATATTTTGTTCATAAACATTAGAAACATATCGCTAATCTTATTTCCTATTTCTTATTTTGCATATTAATGTGAAAAACATCAGATATCTTAAGAGTCGTAGCATCAGGGTTTAATTCAAGGAGTAGATCGAAATGCAGACATAAGGTGAAGTAAACAAAAGACTACAATATGGTAAACACAAACAATAAGGCAACTGAAAAATTTCAATAAACAGAAGCTCAAAATAAAAACAGAGCAAACATGCACAGTGCTTGGGACCAGAACACAATATGACCTGCCAAACATCAGACAGGACAACAAGACACAGGTGAAAGCATTTAGGGTGGAGCAGATGATCAGAATATTCAGGGAAACACAAAAGCAGGACGTAAAGATACACAAGTAGTATATATTTTTTTGTTAACATTTCCCACGTGGTCGACTCTTTCAGGATCTTCGGTTTCCCCAAACACTACACGGACGTGAACAACATGGGTCGGATGCAGAGGCAGAAGGTTCTGGGTCGCTCGTGGAGCGTCCCCGTCATCCGTCACCTCTTCGCTCCGCTGAAGGATTATTACAAATGTGAATAACGACTGTGAACCAAAGCGTCGCTCTCACATCAGAGCGTCAGCGGTAAACCTACTGCCGTATCCTGCCTTCATTATTAGATAGTTCAGACTTCTTTGTTGTTTTTTTTAACTGGATTTAGTATTTCATATTTTGACTTTTAGAAATGTGTGTGAGTTCACCTCCATGATCCACTATCACCAGCAGGCACCGACACTTTTCAGTTAGTTTTTTTTATAAATGATGGTGCTGTGATCAAACAGTAATGTTACTCAGAACACGGGCTTGACTCATGAAGCAAGATTAGACGGTTAGCCAGCTGTCTTTGGGCTTAACTCAGGTTTTTCAGTAACATGATTTTTAACCTCCAGAGGATCAGATCCAACACCTGCCAACAGCTCCGTTACTGACCGATCAGCTCAGACATCGGGCATCGTGACACGAAAGACTGAGTTTACAATAAACATTTTTACGACACTTTTAATGAATGATGATTATAGCTGCATGTTAATCACACGTGTTCATTTTAATTAGTAAAACAAAAATTTAACTTTTTGCAGACTTTAAAATACATTTAATATTTTTAAATTAACGAGTAAATCTACTGTGTATAATGTGAACTGCAGTTCCTCTCAGCTCTACAGAGCATTTTAGCGTCTTTCAGCTCTTGTTTTGGTTTTCTGATCCGCGATTTTACTGTTGAATCACTGTCACCGCTCTCGTAGCGTCGATTTCAGCTTCAACAGTGGAAAAAGCTCTAAGAGAGACCAAACCAGAGCTCATTGACTGTCTGTACTTCCTCTCTGACCTTTACATATTTATATACATCGACAATAGTTTGTTCATCGTGAGACAAAGACCATGTTGGAAAGGCCTTTTGTAGCAATACCTGTGCTTGTGTTCGGCCTCTGACTCGGTGAATCCAGGTGACCCAAAGAGAGCCGTTAAACTTGCTTCATGGTTCAGGCCCCTGGTTTCTACCTCATCTCTGATTTATTGGTTAAAAATCTGTAGTTTCACTTTTTTTTTTTTTTTTTTTAATTTATAAATATGAGAAAATGTTAACGTTCTTTCTACACAGCCTGTGTTTGATAGTGTTTTATTGTATAATCTAAACCGGGAATTGTGAATCTGATCTAATCGTATTCTTCAGCTATGATTAATTAAGTCAATCAACAAGCCAATTTTCTAATTAAATTCATCTCACTGTTGTGCACCAGTGATTTTGTCCATTATTACCTCACTGGGTTCGCACATTTTATCTATTTTAAGGAAAATATTTATACAAAACCAAAAATTGTCAGAACAACATTTTTTTACAGCGAGCGCATTGTTACTTCAACCTTCAGAAATCTGTTGATTTAAAAACACGAATCTTCCAGAGTCAACAACAAATACTGTAACAAGATACTAACTCAAACATATACGTACATGTACTGTATGGAGTGTGAATTTTTATTTTTTAGGTTTATTTTATTTGAAATAAAGTGTGATTAAAAGAAATGTAAAACGAAAAATGACAAAAAGAACACAACATAAAAATAACACAGAAGAAGCAAATTAGTAATAATAAAATTAAAAGTATTAGAGCAAGAGAAGAAGAAATTATAGAGAAAATTAATTCAATTCATCACCGTCCTCTAATGGGGCTTTAAAGAGTTCATATTGGATTCTGAAAAGTTGATTCTTCTGTATTTTTTTTGACAATTATTGGTAACACTTTAACAGGTTATCACTCAGCAGTAATTCGAACCCCAGCTGGGGCCTTTCGGTGGAGGAGTTTGCATGTTCTTCCCATAGTCCAGACATGTTAATATGTTTAATAAGATAATGTTGTTAATTAGTTATGTGCCCTGTGATGACCTGGAAACTTGTCCAGTGTACCCTCGCCTCCAGCAGCCTATTACTGATGAGGATGGAGAATGTTTGGATTTGCGACCAATGATGATGTCAAACTTTGACTTTAGGAAATTGTGATTTCTGATGTTTAACAGGCCAAAAGATTTATTGGTAAATCAGTAAAATAATTGGATAAAATGGCGATGACAGTGATGTTACATCGGTCAGCTGTGATGTTCATGTAGAAAACCACTGTTATGGTGCTTTAAACCTCAGCGAGACATGACCCATCAGAGTGTTTTCTAAATGTTTCTTTTTTAAGTGCTGTTCAGGTGTCACTAAATGCTGTTTTCATGTTTACTTACTGTACTCATGTTAATGGTCAGATGAACAGTGCTGCCTTACGTTTATTGTATAATCTAAACCGGGGATTGTGAATCGTACGTAAATCACTCACCTTTCCTGTGGTTGGCCACAGGTTACCACTCGCTGTACTGTAAGTGTCTTGATGTGGTCGACACCTTTTTACCTCATCGACCTTTGATTACTGACGGTGCTACGCCAACGGTGCTGTTGTTTCTCTGTGTGCCCGATAGTTTAATACTGTTTGTTGTTTTACGAAATGATAAATTGACGTAGGGGGATTATTAGTGTGATGTATAGCTCGGTGAAAACAACAAACGGCATGTGAAGATACAGTAAAAGTGGATTTTTTGGGATTTTTACTCAGGCATCTTTGAACAGGTGTAAGGTGCTTCCTGAGCTCAAGCATCGACTTGACTTGTTTTATTGCTTCATCATGACTAATAAAACGTTCAAAAACTCAGAACAGAAAACTCTCATGATGTTCATGTTGTTAATTCAATGTAGATATTTGAGAAACGATGGAGCTTCAACATCAGCTGATGGAAACAAATCTGAGCTGCATATTAACTTCAGTTCACATAGTGCCAAATCATAACAAAATCTCATGACACTTTTTACATAGAGCAGGTTTAGACTGTACTCTTTATATTTACAGACACTCAACAGTTCCCACCGTGGGCGAGCACTTGGCGACGGAAAACTTTTTAAGAGGCAGAAACCTCAAGCAGATCTGCAGAGTTAGAGATGGAGATGAAGAGAGACTAACAGTAGAAATAAAAGGGTAATAATACAAAAATAGTTAGCTCGACCAATCCCCGATCTAGGTGGATTCATGAGAATGTGGAGAGGGGGTGAACCAGAACCAGAACTGGGAGCCGGTTCCAGAGCTCGATAGCTGATAGGATCCAGTTTTACTTTTGGAGACTACAGGAACTCTGAGTGTAGTGTAGCTCTTTAAGATGTGATGGTGCCTGACAATGGAGAGATGTGTAGGTGAGGATTTTATGTGTCTATCCTTCACTTGTGTTAGGATCGAGCAGTATTAAACACATAAATATATAAAGTATTATAGTAAAGTATGTAGTATTTATTCCACCACAAGAGGTCAACATTGCTCCTCTGTGCTGCAGTAAATCATTGAAGACATGCTGGGAGAGAATCAGTCGATCCCATCAGCCTCCCGTGGACCGGCATCGTGTCACAGCTGCAGCTGCTTTAGATGGATGGAAAAATTACTATTTTATCTCATCAGGATAATCCAACCAACATGAGGGCGTCTTACCAGGGGAAGGGAGCTCTGGGTGCATGAAAACAAACAATAACAACAAACTGTTGTTTCCCTGTGAGCTGTTGAACTGAATCCAGATAGCGGTGCTTTAAAAACGCAGGATTCTCGGGGTCTCTCTGAAACAGCTCTTAATAATAATGGTGTAATACCATACTCTCATCTCATACAACCCTAAACTCAAGTACCTCAAAATAAATACAGTACTTGAGTAAATGGGGTGTTTTGTTCCATATCTCAGTCTTATTTATAAAAATAATTCATTTTTAAGTTCAAAGTTCTACAAAGAGCGTCAGGTCACTTGGGTGTTTCCCAGGGTTTCAGTCTCCTCTCCATCGCAGACGGAGTCGGGTTCTGGTTTGTTGGTTTCACGTCCAGTTTTTTCGCTCCTGGCACCTCCTTCCCCTCCTGAACCAGCCGCATCACCTCTGCGAAGGAGAGCTGCTGCGTGGCCTCCGTCTCCGCAGACGTCTCTGCTGTCTGGTTGTTGCTGATATCAGAGTCTGAACCTGAAGGTGTCGCCTCATCGCTGCAGTCCGTCTGTGTCACATGAGGAGAGGCAGAGCTCCACTGCTTGTAGCTGGTCCGGTCTATCGGCTCCACAAACCTGATGATGACAGAGGAGAGGGATGAGTTTGAATAAATTTGGGACTTCAAGGAAACATTATTTTTTAACAAAGTTAAAACCTGTAACCTAAATGTGAAATTATCAAACAAACAAACAAAAAAAGTGCTTGTTGTATTTAGTTTTTAGTTATAACCCTGAAATGTGTTTCTTTATATTAAATAGTGAAATAACTATTCAGGTGATCATAGAGGAGAGGAGAGGAAGAGAGGAAAGAAGGGGAGGAAGAGAGGAAAGGAGGAGAGAAGGAGAGGAGATGAAATGGAGAGGAAAGGAGAGGAGAGGAAGAGAGGAGAAGAGAGAAAGAGAGGATGAGAGAGGAGAGGAGAGAGGAAAGGAGGAGAGGAGAGGAGAGGAGAAAAGGGAGAGGAAATGAAGAGAGGAAAGGAGAGGAAGAGAGGAAAGGAGAGGAGAAGGAGAAAAAGAGGAGAGGAGAGAGGAAAGGAGAGAAAGGAGAGGAGGAGAGGAGAGGAGAAAAAGGAGAGGAAATGAAGAGAGGAAAGGGGAGGAAGAGAAGAAAGGAGAGGAGAAGGAGAGGAGAAGGAGAAAAAGAGGAGAGGAGGTGAGAGAGGAAAGGAGAGGAGAAGGAGAGAGGAAAGGAGACGAGAAGGAGAAGGAAGAGAGGAGATGAGGAGAAAAAGAGGAGAGGAGAGAAAGAGTAGGAGAGGAAAGGAGAGGAGAGGAAAGGAGAGGAAGAGAGGAGATGAGAGGAGAAAAAGAGGAGAAGAGAAAGAGGTAAAAATACTCATTATTAAATCACAAATGCATTCACAGTCAAATCTACTTAAAGTTGATGCTTTTTCATATAAGCAGCATTTTAATGTAGCTGTCTTTATATGCAGTTTAAGTTTAATACATTGTAATGCACCGTGCTGCTGACTGTGTGTTTTGCAGTAGTTAAACTGGACTGTAGTGCAGACAGGTGTTTCTAATATTATGGCCCTCTCAGGTACCTTTACCTCATTACCTCATTTACATACTGTGTGTATATAATTACACACAGAGACAAACTGCTGCTTTTTAAAATGCAGAAAATGATAAATATTAAAACACTTAAATAACTACAGTGTGACAGGTGAGTGTGTCCCTGTTCAGGTGAGTCCTACCTGTTGTAGAAGAACAGTTTCATGTCCAGCTCTTTGTCTCGGTCTCGGTCCCTCACGGTCTTCAGTCCGTCCACGAACCGACGATCAGACTCGAAGTCAAACGAGTCGAACCTGGAGAAGACAGCCTCCATCTCTGGTTCCACTTTAATTCACTTTAATTCACCTGAGCAGGTGATGAATCAGATCACACATGTTCAAAACAGACCTCAGAGAGCAGAGGAGAGCTTCCGGGATCAACACACTGTTAAAGAAGGAGCTGCAGCTGCAGCTGCAGCGCCCCCTCAGGTCAGACCAAGTACTGCAAGCTATATATATATATATAATAGATATAGATAATAGATAATATATATATATATATATATATATTAGGATTAGGATTACCAAAATTATTCCTATTTGCTAAATGCCAGAATACAGACAATTTTTTATTACTTTCTTCAAAGTCAGAAGTTTACATACATTTCATTTCATTACTATGAAATGTGTGTGTGTGTCACATTTTAAACCTAGCCTGTAATAATGTTTTAAACTTTGTTCACTTTTCATTTCACCTTAATAACTGTGACAAATGTATCCATTCTGCTTCACTTCATCAACCTCTAACGAGCGTTAAGTTATTGATTGATGATGTTCATTTTGCAACAAAGAACTGCTTTGATGTTTCACCCAACACCTTTCCTAACCTTTCTGTTTCTTTTCCCATAGCTGCTGGTAGTGTTATGTTAGTATCATTTTTGTCATATTTTTTAATTGTCACAAATTATTTTGACAGAAATTGAAGGACCCCCCCCCCACCCGCAGTACCGCAGTTGAAGACCCCTGTACTAAAGTATTGTAGAGACTGCTTTTTTTTAAGTGTTTCTATTTGTTGCAGCTTTATATTTCAACTTCACTAAATCTCAGAGACAAATCTTGTTCATCGTCTACCACTGCTGCTGCTGTCATCACCTCTATTGTGAGTGAGAACATCAGCATGTATGAATAAAGAAGATTATTTATTATCTTTGTCAGATATTTTTAAAGATTCTGTGTGTCCTTTTTCACAATTCATGTTGAACTGCCATGTTACTGCTGTACCCCAGGACAAATAACAAATAACACTAAGTCTGTTTTTTGCTGATTTTGGAGCCATTATAGTTTATCCTTCATGCTAGGAAGGGCAGGGTGAAGCGAGGGTACTAAAATCTACAACTGCACTGCTGGATGCCACTAAATCCGACACACTGATCCTTTAAGTTTAAGTTGTTTACAACACTGTCCTCTTTTCTGTGTGTTTTTTTTTTTGCCACTGTTCATAAAACTGGGTTAGGGTGAATTGAAGAAACTCCACTGGGAAGTAACCCACATTGTTATTTGTGTGTGTTATATGTAACAGTAGAAGAAGAACACGTGTGCAGAGCAGAAACGTGACACCGTGTGATTGTGTGACTCCTCCAGTCGCTCTGTCCTTGACCACGAGCCGGCCAGCTGCCAGTGACAGCAGACCAAAGACTAAAGTATTTCAAGCCTCCACCTCACTCTATGAATCAACATTTAACATCTAGGTTATTAAAGTCACAAAGCAAGTGAAAGTCAAAGAGTCACACAATCAGAGAAAGAGGGAGGGAAGGAGATCACGCACCTAACAGGCGAGGAAATCTTATTAACTACTTAGCAAGTACTTTTTCTTTTTTGAGCATATGACGTAACGTCCTGGAGAGTAAACACAGCTCAATTAAAGTGAAGGTTTCATGGTGTGACAGATAAATCAGATAAAACAGGTCAGATCTTAGACGTTTATTCAATAAAACATGAAGTTATTCTCTACAAAATACAATAAAGATAATATAAAATTCATTTCCAGTTCATAATATAAATGCTGAATCGGTTTTATATAAAGTTTTAAATTGTAAATATGAATAAAACACTTAAGTTTGTAACTAAAAAGACTAAGCCCATCTGTAAAAGAAGATGAGTGTTATGAATTGCACCAAAAGAAATCACCCACGGCTCTCCTAAACATCCCACATACAGTCTACCAGTCCTCCCAGTTCATCCATTACATTTTAAATCCCTTCCCCGTGGCTCTGCTCGCCCTCAGCTGTCCAGAAGTATCAGTCTCTCGTTCACACGCTGCTCTGCGAGTCAGCAGCAGCGCTGGCCGGAGGCGGGTATCTGTGTCGTTGGGGTTTGCTCTGGTTTGATGTTTGTCTCTGGGTGGAGCGAGACGAGCGGGCGAAGCAGAAGGTCAGCGTGCTGCCGGAGCTGCAGTCATAGTTTCCATCCTGGTCAGAGAGGGTGAAGAGAGAGGGAGTACTGAGATCAGACACTTAAAAAGAGTCGATGAAACAGTAGAAATGATTTACAATGCAAGTTTGTTGGAGGTCCGTGAAGACCTGAACTGTTTGTAGATCCATGAAGACCCTTCATCTAAGAGGCTTCTTCAGTTCTGACTGACTGATGGGGAAACCAGGTGTTTGGCCTTGGTTGGATTGTTGACCATTGTTCCCACCTGGTTTGTTCATGCTCTTTGTTGTGATGACTGTCGTTTGAGTTGTTGAGGTCCTCATGAGGTCTGGCCTGAACAACAGTCGTTACAGAGTTCTTTAACGACAGTCGTTACAGAGTTCTTTAACGACAGTCGTTCACCTTGTCCTTCTTGTTTTTGAACGACAGTCGTTACAGAGTTCTTTAACGACAGTCGTTACAGAGTTCTTTAACGACAGTCGTTTACCTTGTCCTTCTTGTTTTTGAACGACAGTCGTTGAGGTCACCTGAGTTAACAAAGTCCTTAACAGCTGTCGTTCACACAGGACCTCAGGTGACCCTAACGACTTGGACGACAGTCGTCATCACGACATGGAGCACTAATGAACCAAGTTCAAACAATTCCACCAAAGCCAAATATCTGGGTTCTCCATCAGTCAGTCAGAACTGAAACACCTCTTGGATGAGAGGTGAAATGTCTTAACGGATCTACACCCAGGTCCAGATCCCCAAAGTTGACTCTTCTCAGAGAAAGTTTGTCGGAGCTCATTAGGACTGTAATCAAATGACATCTTCAAATTGTTTGTTCTGTCTGACCAAGACCCCAAAATATTTAATTTAGAGATGAACAACGTCTTCATTCATCGACAAATAAGACCAGTTGCCCCAGATTTAACTACTTTCAAAGAAAGATGACCTGGACGGCTGACTTATTGTTGATTCAACCTGTTGGTCAGATCTTGCCTTATTAGTTTCTAGAAAACTCAAAATTAAACTGGCACAATTTTTAACTGTTAACAGGTCTTTGGGAGTTCTACTGCAAATTGTATTGTATTGTAAGAAGTGAGTTTACCAGACCTCTGTCTGTTAACTAACATATTGTTTGTTACACTCACCTCTGATGTGACAGTACTGTTTCGGCCGCTGTGGTTCAGACTGCTCCCCTTCTCCTCTTTCTGGACCCGGCCGGCCTCTTCTCTTTGCTTCATGAACCTCTGGTTGACGATCCTCGTCACGCTGTCCTGTCTGTGCAGTGAAGCGGAGGGAGGCCTTGTTGGAACTCGCTCCAGGTTCTTCAGGCCGCTCTTAGTCTTCGGCCCCGACCCTGCTACAGGTTTCTCTACCCGGCCGCTCACCCTACGCAGGAACTCTGTCACCATGCCATAACGGTTGGTCCCTGCAGATTTGCTGGGCGGCTTGGCGCTGCTCGGAGGGCTGTGGGTCTGTGCTGCACCTGCTCTGGGACTGGTCTGTCGGGTCCATGTGAGGCCGGTATGGCTTTGATTCAGGTTCCACAGTGCTCGATCTCTAGAAGTGGATGATGAGGAGGATGATGAGGGTGGAGTGGAAGCACCAGATGCAGAGTGTCTCCGGTACAGTTTGGGCGATGAGGTGGAGGCTCTCATCCTCTCAACTCTGCCTGGCACCCCGTCCAGAGAGGTGGAGATGTGGTGAGAGCGGGTGGAGATCAGGGAGGTGCTCAGGACTCGGGAAGGACTCCCTCTCACCGTAACTGTCCCATCCGTCTGCAGACCAACACTCACCATCTGTGGCTTCATGCGGGTCTGAGTACCTGAGCAGGCCACGTCCACCCACCGCCCCTGTGGCCTCCCTCTCTTCTCCTCCGGACTCATGTAAACCGTCTGCCTCCAGCTGGCCGTCATTTCCTTCATGTCGTCGCTCAGGTTGGCTGAAGAACCCAGACAGAGCGGAGAGAAGGAGGTCGGCGGCGTGCACCAGGGAGAGGCCGTGTTGACAGATTCTCTATCTGCATCCGGGCTTTGCTTCAACTGAGCCAGCTGGACTCTGCGAGCTGACGGCGGGCTGTAGTAGATGCGGAAGGTCGACTTCTCCGGGGCAGTGTGGCTCCTCTCCAGGGACATCTGTGCAAAGTCAAGATCAGGGAAGCTAAGCGGCATGATTAGATGGTCCCACGTCTTAACAGGGTCTTCTCGGTCCAGTTGGGCGACCTCCTCGTTCACATAGCACCAGTTCTTCCTCGTGCAAGGGTGTGGAGAAAACTGACGCCTTTTCTCTTTTGAGCTGCGCATTCTGTGAAAACAACACGTGACACATGAATTATGATTTTGGTGACCTCAGGAACAAGATGGACAAACATAGAAAACACTGACCTGTCAGCTTCAGAGTGTCGTTCATCATGAAAGATACTCCTGGCGGCACGCTGAGCAAAGAAAGAAAGCAGATATTAGCCAAGTAATAGTTACTGAACCTCAATGTCGGCCTGTTGATCCACCACTTTGGTCAAGACTGAAATATCTAAACAACTATTGAATGGATTGATATAAAAGTTTGTACTTCATGTTCCCCAGATGATAGACCCCAGACTGACTTTTACACGTGTACAGCTATATTTACTACAGTAGTATTGCACTCTGAAACTTAGAATTTCTACATAAAGAAGGGATTACAGTCTCATCGGCTTCAGTCAGAGGCAACAACTTAAATGTCAGATCTGATGTGCATTAAAACTGTATTTCCAACCAAGCAGGTTGGGTTTAAGAGCAGAGTTTACACTCATGCATCAGGTTTGTACGATGCAGAGAACCAAGGGGGTGTTTTCATGCAGCAGATTTGAGCATGCCTGTCCTGTTTGGCTGCAGCCTCTACAAGCGATTAGCCCAAATACTTTGGCATGAATCTTTTCATGACGCCCGTTGAACTGTCACAAGCGGCCAGGGAGACAGATCATCATCAGCAGGACGTCCCACTCTATAACAAAGCCCCACACACAGAGGGGGGGAAACATGCCTGAAGGGTGAACTTTATCCTTACCTCAGCTGCCTTGCCTTGCGTGGCCTTGGCTGCACTGTCAAATTCAATCCGCTCATCCTGCAGCTCCGCACCGAGGTCTTGCAACAACCGACGCAGCACAGACATGGTTTTATCTTTACCCTGAATAAAAAAGATTTTGATATTCAAGCTATGCACCTTAGCCTTCATGAAAAACACACATTTGCTTTGATTGTACCTCTTTTCCCTCCAGTCCAGGTCCTTTAACTTGACACCACTGATTCAGGATCCACAGAATCTGCAGGGAAAGTCGCATTTTTGGCTCCCTGCAGCTATGGATGAGGTCCCATTGGAAGTGAGTCACTTGTCTCATTTGTTGTTCTCTTTCCTTTACCTCTGCGGTGCGGAGATCTTCCACACACTCCTGCTTATTTAGAGCATCCACGTCATGAGCTGCGACGTCTCCAGAGGAGAAAGTGGATGAATCCCAAACATGTCCGTCCTTGTGAGCGGAGAGTTTGCCTAAATCTTCTCCTGTAAGAAGCGTCTCCACCCTCCCGATGAATGCCAACAGCATGGACTGTAGGAGCTCCAACGCCTCATTCAAAGGCCCGGGTAGGAGTGTCTTCTGTACTTTGCCATTGAACTCCACCTCTGTTGTCGGAGAGGTGAAAACACATGAAGGAGACGAGCAGTGGCCGTTTTTCGGTGGCGTCGTCAGCAGCTGGATGGCTGAACGCAAAATACAGGAGTGATCTCTGAGAGAAAGGAGCGTTTCATAGTCTTTTATCGTCATTCCTTTGAGACCTCTGTCAGGTTTGCTGTCATCGCTCTCAGGACTATCTGAAGGGTCCCATTCACCTCCCACTGGACCTTCTCGAGGAATATGACAAGCAGTGATCGTCCCTCCAGTTTGTGATTGATTGCAATGCAAAGACGTCTCAACATCAGTTTTATCTTTTCCGGCTTCCTCATCCCGACCTTGTTCATACACCGTGCATCCTATTTTCAAACTTGCCTCTCTGTCCTTCACCGGCGTGGAAGCCGACACATTTTCCTCCGGCACATCCTGTCTCTCTTCCTCTTCCTCGCCTCCTCTTCCCATTTTCTCCCTCAGGTCGCTCATTTCTGCTCGCAGTCCTCGGTTCTCCACCTCCAGTTCAACGATGCGCCGGCTCAGGAGCATGGCCTCCTCTTCCACCAGTTTCAGGTGAACTTTGACCTCTGCCTCCCTGGCGTGGGCGGTGTTCTGTTTTCCTTCAGGCGATTGGGTGACGTCTATGTCGCCGTAGGCTGAGCGGTATTTGGCCAGCTCCTCGCGCATTGCCTCGCTCTCTGACACCAACTTGGTGAGCTTCTTGCACATCAGGGATAATTCCTCTTTGGCAAAGTGGAGCTGGCACCTGAGATCGGTGCTGTCATCCTTTTGGCAAAGAAACAACAATGAACATTGTTCTGACAAGGACGATGAATGAATATATAGCAACATATGAAACACAAAAACATATCAAACCTCAATCTGTTGAGAGAGCCTCCTCTCAGCCTTACTGGCTGTTGATCGGATGCTTTTCCTCTTCAGGGTGCTCTGAAAAAGAATACAGCAAACAGATTTATCATCACCAGATAAAGGAAGGAGGGATGCCGTGTGTTAGCCACAGTATGAGCTGCAGCAGTTTTTTTATACAGCCATCTTGTCTTTCTTTCTTAATTTCAGATATGTGAAATGATTCACCCATGGTGATCTCCTGATATTCAAACAATGGACTGGATTTAAAGAACAACGCTGACCTCAGAGTCTTGAGGCAGAGATGATTTCTGAGAGACAGTGAGGTGTCTGCACATAGATGCATAGTTACATACTAACAATAGTACTTTATATATATATATGGGTTACATTGAAACACTTATTTGTGTGGTTAGCTGGTGTTCTAAGGCCATCTGGACTTTGGGGTCATTTGGATAGGGATGCCGGAAGGTCACCTTCCTGGTATTAGGTTAGATCTAACCTAATCTAACCATCCTTTGCTATCACATGTCTTGAAATAATTACCTCAATTTCCTCTCTTAAATAAGAGTATACTGTTGTCTATTATGACTGCATGTCTTGAAATAATTACCTCCATAGTATATAAGGGCTTGCCCTGCATTGTTCGGGAGAGTCTCATCATTCGGCCAGGGGCTCTCCAAGTAATGTTTTACTTGCTACGATGCTGAACTTATTGTAATAAATTTGTTATACAATTAAGACAGTGTCGGCTGAGTTTTTCTTCAAACATCTTCAACTGCATCGCCACTGTATATATGACAGCAAGCTTTTTTTTGTCTGGACTTTTATTTAAATGACTGATGTATCGGGCAAAGCATAAAATTTTGCTTTTGTCAGGACTTCATGCTTCGTGTGTGGCAGATCACAGCTAGCTGTTTGGTCGTTTGTTGCAATGATGCAGTGACATTTACATACAGTGCTGTAATATTATCTCCATGCAAATTTCACATTTACCTATACAAAGTTCACCACATAACATCCTTCTTCTGGGTGTCTTTGTGGTAAAAACAAACAAAAGATAATGTGCTAATCAGTAAGTTTTAAAAGATGCTGGTAGGTGTATTTTGTTACCTTTGGACCTTGTGTCTTTATTCTAAGTGTGTCAAACTATTTCTTGGCCGGTTGCGGTGACAGTCTTTATACTAAGCTAAGCCAACTGGCTGCTTGCTGTAGAATACATATTAAAGAGTGGTATCAGTCTTCTCACCTAAATCTCAGTAAGACTGTTTCTTCACATAAATATAAATAAAAATGTTCATTAAGCTCTTGTGCTTCTTTCAGAGATGCCACAATAATGCAACAACCGTCCAAGCTGCAAACCTTTTCTCACACCAGTCCTTCCCTGATGAGTGAGTTTATTTGTAAGTATAAGAATGAGAGGAATGTAAGCTTCTGTCTGGCACCATTGTCTCGTTCCTAGACACTAGACAGCATGTCACTGCGTTAATAATAGTCATCTTCTACAGGCTAGAAGTGGGAAACCTAAGGAGTGGGCTGCAGTCTTTTATAGGTCAGTGGGTTGTTTTGATACCGAATACTTTGAGCTGAAATGTGATAAAAGTCAGAAAACCAATGTTTTTGTATTTAAGTCTTCACCCGTGTCATTGTTCAGGTATGTGAAGCAATAATGTGACCCGACAGTATTGTGTTTCCACAAACAGGGTCACGGACAGTCCAGTTGTAGTATACGTCTCCGAAATATTCACCCTCCTTCACATCCATCTACACTGTGTGTTTTACGCTCCTAGATTAGGTAATCTAAGTGGATTTCCCTGCTGGGATCAAAGGGACTAGCAGCTGTCTCAGATGAGTGGGCCAGTCTGAGCTCACGCCAAAGCACCGAATCCTGGATTAAACTGAACACGTGTCACTGAAGTGCTCTCTTGTTATCACAGGAGCCATCGAGGCAGAGGACGTGAGAATAAAAGGTGGGCAGGAAATTCAATCACTGTCAGGGTGTGGTAGCCAAGGTTTGATAAAAGCATGCACAGGGACGGTTGTAGGTCAGTATGTCGGCCCGCCTTTTTGAATGCCATAATACACACTGATCCAGATTTAGCTTAGCTTAATAGAAAGAGGGAAAGAGAGAGAGAGAGAGTCTATTTTTGTAATCTCTCGCACCCTCTCTCTCTTTCTTTTCTGTGTCCGCTCAGCTGAGGATATCAGCTGTGCCGCTGAGTTCAGGCTTCAGACATACCAGGCTGCTTCACCCAGCCCAGGCACCAGGCAGCTGTTGGCCGTGCCCTCCTCTCGTATCATTGATCGTGCACCAGGGTCATGTGTCACATGACATCGGGGTGACAGAGGGATGAGGGGGACAACTGGCCGGGATGGGTGCAGCTGTGAAGCAGCCGAAATGTAGAGGAGGATTCCCGACTCGTGGGATGGAGGCAGCTTATGTTTCTGTCAAGATTGAGGCTGAATATCTTGACAGATTTATTTAAAATCCCCTGAGACCCCCATTAACACATTAAAGTACTCCTCTTTGAGTAATACTTTGTCTCTGAATGTGTAGTTTTAATGTAAAATGTTTAACGTCGCACCTCTCTGGCTTTCTCCACCTCCGTCTGTAACACCTGCTTGGCCACTTCCAGTTCCTGCGTTTTCTCGCGCAGCGCCTCGTTTTCCCACTCCAGCTGTGAGTTCTTCTTCTGCACCACCTCCAGATCGTTGTACAGTCGGAGGGAAACACTCTTCGCTACCTGTAAGCAAAGACAACACCAGGAAAAATAAAGAGATAAGAGAAATACCCAAAGATTGACAGAGACGACCACAAAGAGACAAAAAAATTACTTGTTTGTGGTCGTTTGCATCTTTTGTTTAGTCATTTTGTGTCTCTTTGTGGTCGTTTTATATCTTTCCTGAGGAATTTTGCATTTCTTAGTGGTCATTTAGTGTCTCTTTGTGGCTATTTGGCTTCTCTTGGCTTGCTCTGTGGTTGTTTTGTGACTTTTAGTAGAAGTTTTGTGTCTTTTTGTGGTCATTTTGTATCTTTTTTGGCATTTCTCTGTGGTACTTTTGTGTTACTCTGTTGTTTTACATCTCTTTCTGGTTGTTTTGTATCTCTTAGCAGTCATTTTGCATTTGGCACTTTTTGTGCTAGTTTTGTGTTAAAAAAATAAAATAATTTTATGTCTCTTGTTGTCATTTGATGTCTCTCTGTTCTATCTTTGTATCTCTGTGGATGTTTTGTGTCTCTGTCTGGTAGTTTTAAGTCTCTTTGTGTCAGTTTTGTGTTTCTTAGTGGTCGTTTATGTCTTAGTGATCATTTCTCGACTTGTTTTTCATCTCATTTTGCGTCGTCAGATTGACATTCTCCTTGAAACAGAGCCTGTTCCCTGCTGTTCAGTAAACCATCCATGGCTCCAATCAGGCAAAGTTCAGTAAAGAAAATCTTCCTGCCCTGCTTTTACTCATGAACACATGGCTGCATCATCTCTTTTGCAGCGCTCGGTTTGGCTAAAGCTGAGAGACTTTACAAGGAAATGCTTGTGACAGGAATTTACCATATGAGGGGGTGAGGCTGATGGGAATCCTACACCGCCACGCACACCCCGGCTCAAAGAAAAGAGTCTGGCTGCCACGGAGTCTCATTTAACAACACAACGACCGACCTGCCAAGATACTGATGAAGATTACTGCTTTTAATGTGTCCTACTCATGCAGAACAACTCACCACATAATTACACCGCGGCATGACGAAAATATAAACAGGACGCATGATGGAGACATTTCAAACTAATGAATCTTTTGTGGTGCTGAGAAACAGCAGGCAGCGTTTTTACAGCAAAGCGAACAGTCGTGACTCAGGCTGCTGTCAACTGATTACAGTGCTGCAGTGTGTATGAACAACACACACACTGTCAGCGGACTGAAATGAGAAATAACTTTGTTGGACTAACAGAAAATGTTTGCTTTCATGTCGGCAACTGGAAAAGCAGTGATTCAGTTAAAATAAATTTAGGAGACGGAGCTTTTACTGTTTTAACCACATGATCTCCCACACACATACAGAGGAGTATACTGTCATACTGTAATGAAAGGGAAAAGGATGTCTGACCTTGATATCGTGCTCCCAGCTCCTGACCAACCGTCCACCTGTCCCATCTATGCCACCTGGACGGGAGGCGGTACTTCAGCATGCAACAGGTCTCGTTGGCCTGATCCATGTCGGTTGGCAGTTCTTTGTGGTTGTTTTGTGTCTTTTTGTTAATGTCCGGTGCTTCTTTGTGGTTGTTTTGTATCTTTTTTAGGAGTTTTGTGTCTCTTTGTGGTCATTTGGCACTTCTCTGTGGTATCTTTGTGTTTTTTTGTGGTTGTTTTGTGTCTCTTTGATGTTATTTGGTTATGGTATATCTCTTTGTGTCTCTTTGTGTCTTTCTGTTTGTTTTAGCAACTGGAAAACCAGTGATTCAGTTAAAAACCAATTTGGGAGACAGAGAGTTTGCTGTTTGTCGGTGGTGAGTGAGTTTTAATCACCTGATCTCCCACACACAGAGGAGTATATTGTAATACTGTAATGAAAGGGGAGAGGACGCCTGACCTTGATATCGTGCTCCAAGCTCCTGACCAGCTCCCCGTCCACCTGTCCCGTCTGAGCCACCCGGATGCTGCGGCGCTCGGCCTTGCGGAGGCGGTACTGCAGGATGCGACAGGTCTTGTTGGCCTGCTCCAGCTGCAGACGAAGCTCCTGCAGCCGGTACACCTCCTCCTCCTGGAACATGTCGCGCATTTCCAGCATCTCACAGCGAAGCTCCTCCACCTCATCCTGAGATAAATGACACAGACACATCATTTTGTGAGTTTAAAAGAAGAAAATCTGATATTTATTTATTATTACATCTCAAGCTCACTTCCTGCTGAGCTGCCAGCTGTCCACAAACTCCACAAACTCCTCCTGGAGGATGGTTTGGTCAAATAATCCCTTTGACTCCTTATTTATCATTATTAAAGGACAGATCTCAAATGCCAAACATGTCAAAACCAAGAGGCAACCTCCATGTCTGTGAAATGAAGCCAAAAACTGCAAACAACCATCCACTTGAGGCTGGCTACAGTCTCCATAAGTCTCCATGTTAAAACATGTTAAATAGCCTGGTACATTTATTCTTAATATTCTGTTTGTTGTTGAGATCAGCTACAATCAGTAAAAACTTAGTAAACTGATTTCACATATGAAGTTTGGTTTAGTGTGTGATAACAGCTGTTTAACTTCTTCTGTAGTTCTGGAGGAAATTTGAGAGTCTGACTAAATTAGTCATCAAAAAAAAAAGAGGCATGAAATTAGGAAGCAAGAGGGCGTAATGAAAGATGATATCCAGCTGGATGTCTGGAAATGTAGGATCCAGTGTTTCTGGACTGAAAGTCAGGATTTCTAACTCTGCTGCTTCAATTTTATTTAGGTTTTTAAATCTCTCTCTTATAAATCAAAATAAATTATAAGACCAAATAAAAAAACAACATAAACCGTCACACTGAGCTCTCCGATTGGTTTAGTTTCCACTTTTTAAACTCCTCGCTCACTCTTCTTACTGTAAAAACAGCAACATAATGCTCATGTGGCATAGTGATAATAGCAGGGCCTATTTATAAAGGCATGCCCCCATCGCTCACAGTACATACACTGAATTACTGCTCAAATAAGTGCCAACAAATGACTGTGCAAGTCTGCTTTGAAACAGATTTTCTACTTTTGAATAAATAAAAAATTTAAAGGTGAAGTTTGAAGTTTGTCTTGGTTGTAGGTTGCACATTTTAAATCAGTTTTATTTCAGTGTAACATGAAAAATGTTGCTGTAAACAGATTATTTGTCTCAATAGCGACTCTTGACTTCTGATTCTTGCCTGAGCTTCTCTTGTCTTCTCCCTAATGAAGACTGACATGAGCTTTTACAGAAAATCGGCTCTGGTGTTCAAAGCCTAATGACTTCTTACAGAACATCCCTGCAAATATGTGAAAGTTTAGACGAAAGTCACTCATGCAAACTGCGTTTAAAAAAATAAAAATTAAATTAAACTTAAGTGGATTAAACTTACTTTCAAGTACTCGTTCTCTGATCTCAGATCTTCCACCTCCCTGACGAGGTCTTCGGTTGTTTCTCCCATCATGAGATCAATAAACGACCCCGAGGAGTTCAGCAGACTGAGCCCCCCTCCAGCAGCATCAGGCTGGAGGTCGCAGGTATCTCTCGCCGCCTTTACGCACGGCTTGCCGTCTCCTTTCCCCTCGCTGCCCGGGCTCACGTAAGCTCTCCCGTTTGTCCAGATTAATTCATTGTCGCAGCTCGGAGAGTCGCGCTTGTTGCCCTCCGAGGCGCAGTCGGATATCTCTGAGCTGCTGTCTGAGGTGGAGACTTTCCCAGACGGGCAGCCGGAGTCTTTGCTCAGGTCCTCTGATGCGTTGCTGGCATCGGATAGTTTCCTCTGCGCGCCGGGGCTCCTCTGACCCTCCATTGGGGCACTTGATGCCACTTTTCCCGGTCGTTTCCCCTGAACTGCCGCTGATTTCATCTCCCTCCCAGAGTCGCACTGACCTGACTGTGAGTCTTTAGAGTCGGAGACACTTTGAGCATCTCTCTTCTTCTTCTTCTGGACAGAAAGCTGCTGCTGCGCCTTGGGTTGTTTCTGGCTCCGGAGCGCAGTCTTTGCGCTCTTGTCTCCGTCTCTGTTCATCCCGACTCTTTTAGGTGAACAAAATAAATACCATGAAGTATAAGCAGCTTAGATTTTAGTTAAAGAGGATCATGAGGTTTCCACAAATATGTTGAAAAGTCCTGAAATTCGCAGCTCACAGTTCGCTGAAGACATCCATCCGGCTGCTCTCCATCCTGATGACTGAAACTTTGCCAAAATGCGCGCAGAGACAGAGAGAGGAGACACAGCAGGCCTGACCCAGACACTGACTCACAGTTAATGGCTTCCGGTCACCACAATAAAACCCCTTTCCTCTTGTATTTTTATTTATTTTATTTTCTAATTTTAATATTTACCAATAAATATAACCAATTATTTTAAAATATGACTCTTAATGATACATCCTAATAAAATAACAACATCTGAGTAACTGTCAGACTTTCTGCCACACCCTACCATCTCCTCATTGAACAATTAAAGCTTTTATTTAGAAAAACACAGCTGGTTCCGGTCTTGCTGTGACTCTGGGTGACTTGGTGTGAAGTTCATGTTTCTGCCCAAAGTTTCCTCTTTCTTTTTTTTGGAAATCTGACAAAGAATTAATAATTTATTCTTCTGAGTATTGAACTATTTATTAACACAACCAGCAGCTTAAATATCTACTGCACTCAAATGAAAACAGTCAAAGTTCAATATTTTTATTTGTCACAAGTGAGATTCACATTAGTTTTTAGTTATTAAATAGAGATTAAATATTTACATGCCGATATATTAAGAGAAATCTCTAAAGTTAAATTTTAGGGTTAACTGATCACAGGTGTAAAGCTGCCACCTTGTGGATGACTTGAGCACTGATTTATTGAATTGAACATATATGAGTTATTTATTCAATGTATTGAGGATGGTTCCACATGAAGAACAAAAAGTATAGTATATATAAATTATAAATAAATGCAGAAATAAATAATTAAATAAATAAAACTTGATGTCTTGTTTTCGGTCTTACTAAAAAAAATTAACTCTCAATGTTTGATTTCTCGCTGATGATGCTGTTATTAATAATGTCCATCAATTATGTTTGCGCTGTATGTCAAAAAGTAAAAAAGTTCTACCACTTCCACGCTTTCACTGTCATGTTAAAAAACAAATGATGGTCCCACTGATCAGAAACCAGATGCTTAGTGCAGAATGCTGTGGTAACAATGTTGGTTAAGTGTGCCTTGAATTAAAAAACAGTGTCACCAGCGAAGCACCTCCACACTGTCACACATCGTCCTCTATGCATCAGGGTGGGAACCACACATGCAGATACCATCTGTTCACCTTCTCTGCCTCACAAAAACACGACGGTCTGAAACAAAAATCTCAAATACAGATTACACATACAGAATGAGAAGAGGTGTTGCATTTTGTTTTTTGACCTACAATGATAATAAAAACATTTTTTTATGAAGCTAAGTGACCATTTTTAAATTTTTCTTTTTTTCTTTTTTTTTTATTTGATTTTTCAGCACAGCACAGTCACGAGCATAGTAGAATATCATATGACAATAGTAATGACAATAATTAATAATAAATGGGGAAATAAGTATACATTACAATAATAATAAAGAAATAAAACAAAAACAGTAACACGGAAAGCAAAACCTCTCATTTAACATTTAACTGTTATTTCTTGGTCTGGGAAGCCCCTTCCAAAATATGTTGGATATAATACAATATAATAATAAATAATAAATAAATAAATAAATAAATAGATAGATAGAAGGCTGTCTGTCTGCTGTTTTGACCCAATGTGATGAACTACATTAACTGTTACATTACAACTCCTCTGACATGGACCCACAGTGTGTCTTGTTATTAAATTAGCTCATAGGGAGGAAGAAAGGAGGAGGAGGAGGAGGTTTTGCGTCTCAGATTGACATTCTCCTTGAAACAGAGCCGTTCCCTGCTGTTCAGTAAACCATCCATGGCCCAATCAGGCAAAGTTCAGTAAAGAAATCTTCCTGCCCTGCTTTTCTCATGAACACATGGCTGCATATCTCTTTTTGCGCGCTCGGTTTGGTAAAGCTGAGAGACTTTTACAAGGAAATGCTTGTGACAGGAATTTACCATATAGGGGGTGAGGCGATGGGAATCCTACACGCCACGCACACCCCGCTCAAAGAAAAGAGTCTGGCTGCCACGGAGTCTCATTAACAACACAACGACCGACCTGCCAAGATACTGATGAAGATTACTGCTTTTAATGTGTCCTACTCATGCAGAACAACTCACCACAAATTTACACCAGGCATGACGAAAATATAAACAGGACGCATGATGGGAACATTTCAACTAATGAAATCTTTTGTGGTGCTGAGAAACAGCAGGCAGCGTTTTTAACAGCAAAGCGACATCGTGACTCAGGCGGCTGCACTGATTACAGTGCTGCAGTGTGTATAACAACACACACACTGTCAGGGACTGAAATAAGAAATAACTTTGTTGGACTAACAGAAAATGTTTGCTTTCATGTGCGGCAACTGGAAAAAGCATGATTCAGTTAAAATAAATTTAGGAGACGGACTTTTACTGTTTTAACCACATGATCTCCCACAACACAACAGAGGAGTATACTGTCTACTGTAATGAAGGGAAAAAGGATGTCTGACCTTGATACTCGTGCTCACCAGCTCCATGACCAACCGTGCCCACTGTGCCACGGGGGATATGCCACCGGGACGGAGGCGGTACTAGTCAGCATGCAACAGGTCTCGTTGGCCTGATCCATGGTGCGGTTGGCAGTTCTGTGTGGTTGTTTCTGGGTATGTTTGTTAATTTGGTCTTAGACGTTTTTGGTTGTGTTTGAATCGTTTGTGGAAGGGTGTTGGGTCTCTTTGGGGTTGGTTGTGTAACCTTCTTCTTGTGGCATGCCGGTAAGTTTTTGTGGTGTTATTAAGTTTGATGTGTTTTGTGGTTGTTTGTGTCTTTGTTAATGTCTCGGTGTTATTGTGTTGTATCTTGGTTGTTAATGTGGTCTTTATAAAGGTCTCCTTTTTGTGCAATTTGTGTCTAATTTCTTCGGTGTTTGTGGTGTTTTTGAAAGAAAAAGCAGGGTGTGGCTCAGGATATTCCGGTTCCTTTGGGGTATCAGAGTTTTGAACTGTTCTTTGTCAGGTTGGGGTGTCGAGGGTGTACAGTTTGGTTAATCGACTCTGGCTCTGGGGACAAATACAAGGAGTGGGGGTGATAGAGAAAAAGAATTAATTAATACTGATTCATGGTACAAGAAGGTGGTGAGACGCCGTACCTTGATTATGTGCTCCAAGCTCCTGACCAGCTCCCCGTCCACCTGTTCCACGTCTGACCAAGCCGGATGGCTGCGGCGCTCGAAGGCCTTGGCGGGTGAGTGACGAGTACTGCAGGGATGCGACGCGGTCCTGTGTTGGCAGCCTCGCAGACGATGTCCTGCGTAAACAAAAGCCGCCTAACGCTAAATGACAGTCGACGGCAGTAACCAAGGGAGGCCTCCGGTCGACCCAGGATCCGAGTCCTAGATACAATGTCCAGCGAGGACACATCGATTCCTAAAGGCGCACATCTCACCAGCGTTACACGCTCCTCCACGGTGCGATCACGATATAAATGACAAAGACCAATCAAGTATCTGTGACGCTTTCAACGAAGAAAAATCTGATATTTATTTATACATATGCAGAGGATGCTCGCTCCTGCTGAGCTGCCAGATGTCCCAAACCCATCAAACTCTCTCCTGCGAGTGGTTTGGTCAAGATAATAAATCCTTTGACTCCTTATTATCATTAGTTAAAGGACAGATCCAAGGCCAAACATGGTCAAAACCAAGAGGCACCTCCATGTCTGTGAAATGAAGCCAAAAAACTGCAAACACACCATCCACTGAGGCTGGCTACAGTCTCCATAAGTCTCCATGTTAAAACAGTTAAATAGCGGGTACATTTATTCTTAATATTCTGTTTGTTGTTGAGATCAGCGACAATCAGTAAAAACTTAGTAAACTGATTTCACATAGAAGTTTTGGTTAGTGTGTGATAACAGCTGTTTAACTTCTTCTGTAGTTCTGGAGGAAATTTGAGAGTCTGACTAAATTAGTCATCAAAAAAAAAGAGGCATGAAATTAGGAAGCAAGAGGGCTAATGAAAGAGTGATATCCAGCTGGATGTCTGGAAATGTGGTCCAGTGTTTCTGACTGAAAGTCAGGATTTCTAACTCTGCTGCTTCCAATTTTATTTAGGTTTTTAAATCTCTCTCTATAAATCAAATAAATTATAAGACATAAAAAAACAACATAAACCCGTCAAACTGAGCTCTCCGATGTTTAGTTTCCACTTTTTAAACTCCTCCTCACCTTCTTACTGTAAAAACAGCAACATAATGCTCCATGTGGCATAGTGATAATAGCAGGGCCTATTTATAAAGGCATGCCCCCATCGCTCACAGTACATACACTGAATTACTGCTCAAAAAGTGCCAAAAATGACTGTGCAAGTCTGCTTTGAAACAGATTTTCTACTTTTGATATAAATAAGTGGAGTTTGGTTTGTCTTGGTTGTGGTTGCTTTTTGTTTTTTTCGTGTTCATGAAAAATTGCTGTAAACAGATTATTTGTCTCAATAGCGACTCTTGACTTCTGATTCTTGCCTGAGACTTCTCTTGTCTTCTCCCTAATGAAGACTGACATGACTTTTACAGAAAATCGGCTCTGGTGTTCAAAGCCTAATGACTTCTTACAGAACATCCCTGCAAATTGTGAAAGTTTAGACGAAAGTCACTCATCAAACTGGTTTAAAAAAATAAAATAAATTAAACTTAAGTGGATTAAACTTACTTTCAAGTACTCGTTCTCTGATCTCAGATCTTCCACCTCCCTGACGAGGTCTTCGGTTGTTTCTCCCATCATGAGATCAATAAACGACCCCGAGGAGTTCAGCAGACTGAGCCCCCCTCCAGCAGCATCAGGCTGGAGGTCGCAGGTATCTCTCGCCGCCTTACGCACGGCTTGCCGTCTCCTTTCCCCTCGCTGCCCGGGCTCCAGTAAGCTCTCCCGTTTGTCCAGATTAATTCATTGTCGCAGCTCGGAGAGTCGCGCTTGTTGCCCTCCGAGGCGCAGTCGGATATCTCTGAGCTGCTGTCTGAGGTGGAGACTTTCCCAGACGGGCAGCCGGAGTCTTTGCTCAGGTCCTCCTGATGCGTTGCTGGCATCGGATAGTTTCCTCTGCGCGCCGGGGCTCCTCTGACCCTCCATTGGGGCACTTGATGCCACTTTTTCCCGGTCGTTTTCCCCTGAACTGCCGCTGATTTCATCTCCCTCCCAGAGTCGCACTGACTGACTGTGAGTCTTAGAGCGGAGACACTTTGAGCATCTCTCTCTTCTTCTTCTGGACAGAAAGCTGCTGCTGGCCTTGGTTGTTTCTGGCCCGGGCGCAGTCTTTCGCTCTTGTCTCCGTCTCTGTTCATCCCGACTTTTCAGGTGAACAAAATAAATACCATGAAGTATAAGCAGCTTTATTTTAGTTAAAAGAGGATCATGAGGTTTCCACAAATAGGTTGAAAAGTCCTGAAATTCGAGCTCAAGTGCTGAAGACATCCATCCGGCTGCTCTCCACCTGATACTGAAACTTTGCCAAAATGCGCGCAGAGACAGAGAGAGGAACACAGCAGGCCTGACCCAGACACTGACTCACAGTTAATGCTTCCGGTCACCACAATAAAACCACCTTTCCTCTTGTATTTTTATTAATTTTATTTTCTAATTTATATTTACCATAAATATAACCAATTATTTAAAATATGACTCTTAATGATACATCCTAATAAAATAACAACATCTGAGTACTGTAACTGTTCTGCCACACCTACCATCTCCTCATTGAACAATTAAAGCTTTTATTTAGAAAAACAAGCTGGTTCCGGTCTTGCTTGTGACTCTGGGTGACTTGGTGTGAAGTTCATGTTTCTGCCCAAAGTTTCCTCTTTCTTTTTTTTGGAAATCTGACAAAGATTAATAATTTATTTTCTGAGTATTGAACTATTTATAACACAACCAGCAGCTTAAATATTACTGCACTCAAATGAAAACAGTCAAAGTTCAAGATTTATTTTGTCACAAGTGAGATTCACATTAGTTTTTAGTATTAAATAGAGATAAATATTTACATGCGATATATTAAGAGAATCTCTGAAGTTAATTTTAGGGTTAACTGATCACAGGTGTAAAGCTGCCACCTTGTGGATGACTTGAGACTGATTTATTGAATTGACAATATGAGTTATTATCAATGTTGAGATGGTTCCACATGAAGAACAAAAAGTATAGTAATATATAAATATAAATAAATGCAGAAATAAATAATTAAATAAATAAACTTGATGTCTTGTTTTGTTATAACTCAATGTTTGATTTCTCGCTGATGATGCTGTTTATAATAATTTCCATCAATTATGTTTGCGCTGTATGTCAAAAAGTAAAAAGTTCTACCACTTCCACACCTTTCACTGTCATGTTAAAAAACAAATGATGGTCCCACTGATCAGAAACCAGATGCTTAGTGCAGAATGCTGTGGTAACAATGTTGGTTAAGTGTGCCTTGAATCTAAAACAGTGTCACCAGCGAAGCACCTCCACACTGTCCACCTCGTCCTCTATGCATCAGGGGGGGAACCCACATGCAGATACCATCTGTTCACCTTCTCTGCCTCACAAAAACACGACGGTCTGAACAAAAATCTAAATTTAGACTCAACGACCTGGCCTAATGTCCACACTACTAAGAAATACAGAAAGAGGTGTTGCACATTATTGTTTTTTGACCTACAATGATAAAAAAACATTTTTTTTGAAGCTAAGTGACCTTTTTTAAATTTTTTTTTTTTTTTTTTTTTAGTCAGCACAGCACAGTCACGAGCATAGTAGAATATCATATGCAATAGTAATAACAATAATAATAATAAAGGGGGAAATAAGTATACATTACAATAATAATAAGAAATAAAAAAAAATAGAACAGAAAGCAAAACCTCTCTTTAACATTTAACTGTTATTTTTCTTGTCTGGGAAGCCCCTTCCAAAATAGTTGATATAAATATAATATAATAATAATAATAATAATAATAATAATAAAAATAATAATAAATAAATAATAATAATAATAATAATAAATATAATATAATATTCAGTCCTACATAATCGAGAAATGGGGTCCATAATGACAAAATAAACAAATGTTCCCTCTGGACCAGTATGTAAAATAATCCATGGGTAAAAGGTCAAATATTACCTTATGCCAAACTAAAACTGTAGGTGGCTTATTTGAAATCCTTTCCAGCAATATAGTTTTACTCAACAGCTCAAACTTTATTTAAAAGCACATTTAAAAACAACTTGACCAAAGTGCTGTACAGGTTAATACATATAATACATATAATACAGATAATACCATAATTACAAAGGTTAAGATAAATGCTAAGATATTTAAACTTGAGGTTTTTGGTGAGAATAAAAATTTATAATTATATATTTTTAAATTATATATTTTTTATTTTTATGTCACTTCTAGCACGTCTGGCGAGCTGCGCTCTGATTGGCCGCCGCACCTGTCACTCACGTTGTCCTTACCGCCCACTTCCGCCCCTGCTCCAGAGGCAGCAGCGTTACTCTTGGCTTGTTTACGTTACTAGCGCCGCGATTTGACCTCGATCCACAGGTACATCTCACTGAACCGGGTTTTAAAAACCTCTTTCTGTCGGTGTCTGTGTCGTTGAGCTGATCTCTGCTCCGGAAACCGACGTTTTAACTGCTAACGGCTGAAGTTAGCCCTGGGAGCTAACCTGAAGCTAAAGGAGAGCCAGCTGTTTGTTTGTTTATTCACAGCATGCACTGTAATCATGTTCGGGCCAGCTGCCCCCTTGTTTTGCTTTCAGGTGTAAACCGGTCCGTGCTGTTGCAGGTTGTTGTTGCTTGTCTTGTCTGTGATGCTTGGAGAGAGAGAGGCTGGGCTGCAGGGACAGGCCGGTGCTGGGGAACATGACTTCTGAGTAACGTTTAGTTACTTTCTGTGCTCAGTATGAACAGCGAGGAAGAGTTTTACGACGCTGAGACAGGTGAGGCATCCTGACACTGCATCTAAACACACCTGCTGCTTCTTGTGCACAAATGAATGAATGTCTCTTTGTTTATTTGCCTTCCCATCAAGGGCTGGAGTCAGATGATTCCTGTGAGGTCAGTTTCAAAGATGCCCTGGTGTATGACAGTGAGCAGGTGACCGGCGGTGGAGGCACCACCACCACCACCACCACGCAGGAGAACGGAGTGTGGGAGCGCAGGTGAGGAGCAGTGTGGTATGCATGCATGTGTGTGTGTGTTGCATGTTCACACATGCATGTTCACACTTGTGCTCGCTTCAGGTGACCGTGCCGGTGAAACCACATTTTGTCTTCCCCCCGGTGTCGCGTTTCACCCTGAAAACATCTGGATCTCGATGCGGTACATTGTGTTCTTTAAAAAGGATTTGTGTCGAGGAGCATTCACGCCTTTTTTTGTCTCAAATGTGCACCAGGAAAACTCTGCCGGCTGAAATGATCTCCAGGAACAACTTCAGCGTTTGGAGCATACTGAAGAAATGCATCGGCATGGTGAGTCCCTAACAGAAAGCCTGATTACTCATCCTGTTTTAATCTGAATCTGAATGAGCTGCTGTCGGATTCTGCCGTGATGTTTGTTCCATATTTCAGCTTTCATCTCGCTGCTTGCGAGATTAGTCATGACTGAACTCTTGTCTCCGCTCAGCTGGATATAATTGGTTGGAAATTGCATTTTGCCGCCTGAAAGAGCTGAAAATAGCTCAAATGAACGCAGAATACAATGAACATAAAACACTCCCACAGCTAAAAGGCAGAGCATTGTAAGTTAGATAATAACCTGATGATGCATGAGTCGTGCTCGGCGTCACGCTGTTTGTTTCCTGCTCATTAATTTGCTGTTTCATGTGCTCTTTTACAGGAGCTGTCCAAAATAGCGATGCCCGTTGTGTTTAACGAGCCGCTGAGTTTCCTCCAGAGGATTTCAGAGTACATGGAGCACACTCACCTCATCCACAAAGCCTGCAGTTTGTCTGACTCAATAGACCGCATGCAGGTAAACTCAACTAGATCCATCTCTTCTTTCTTGTTACCTCCTCCAATGAACGCTCTGGCTCTGCCACCCAATCCAAACTTTTCTCGTTAGTGGAACTTCTGATCGCATACGACACAAGAAAACCTACATTTAGGAAGCGATAACAACGATGTATTTAATGTTTCTTGCTTCAAAACTGACAAACAATTAGTTCTCTGTCAGCTGATTAACTTTGCTCTGATCCTCTTCGTGTCTCTGCGACAGGTTGTTGCTGCGTTCGCTGTTTCGGCTGTAGCGTCTCAATGGGAACGGACTGGAAAGCCATTTAATCCTTTACTGGGGGAGACGTACGAGCTCATAAGGTAACCTATAGAAGCTTTAACTGTATAAAGAACAGTCATGTCTTGAGGTTAAGGATGTACATTTTTATTCATGGGAGTTTTTTTATTTTCCTTCTTTAAAGACAGGACGAGGGATACAGATTGATCTCGGAGCAGGTGAGCCACCACCCACCTGTCAGTGCCTTCCATGCCCAGTCTCTGAAGCAAGAGTTCGAGTTTCACGGCTCCATCTACCCAAAACTCAAATTCTGGGGCAAAAGTGTGGAGGCCGAGCCGAAAGGCACGATGACGCTGGAGCTGCTGAAGTGAGTATTAATGGAGATGTCTGCACTGTCACTCACTCACATAGGCTTTTAGCTGCATTTGATGGTTTTGGTTTGCACGGCTGCCAAGCAACACATGAACATTTAAGCTGCTTTGTGTAGGTCTGCGTGTTACCACAGCCAGCTGCTTTGTATCATGTGTGAACCGGTGAAATAAGAGTCTGTTGTCTTTTTCTTGCCTTGACATCCTGATAAAATATTTAATATTATCAGAAGGTCTGAAACTGAAACAGTGAACCAGTTATACAGTTTATCTTGAAGTCTGTTGACATGTGACGTCCTTTATCTTTTGTTTCTATAGCGACATGTAAGGATTGTTTAAATATTTCTTGATGTAGGGCAGCGCGGGGAGTTTTAGTTTCATTCAAACTGCTGATATGTTTATTTTTTAACATTGTGTCAACGCTGCACAAACACTAGGTAACTGTTAAGTATGATAAAGTCGTCTGAGGTTGACTGCTGATCCTTCTGTGTGTTTTTAAAGTACTCGTAGAAATATGTTGATCTTTGTGGTGCAAAGTTTGTAACAGTCTAAGATGGATGATGACTGTTAATGTAACGTTGATGTAAACAGCTGTAAAGCGGAGTGATGCATGCAGCTAAAAGTCTCAGTGCTGTTATACTCGATATCAAATCAAATTACTTTGTATAAGCTCCGTCAGGGTGGTGTCAATCTTCTCGTCTATCTCTTGGCGAGAAAGTGAACATGGGTGTTTCCAAAAATGTTGAACTGTTCCTTTCAGACATAAAGAAGCGTACACGTGGACGAACCCGATGTGTTGCGTGCACAACATCATCCTGGGGAAGCTCTGGATCGAACAATACGGCACAGTGGAGATAGTCAACCACAGGTGAAGTGACAAATACTAAACTCTGGAGATTAAAATCGGTTCGGAGCTGATTTATTAATTGACGTGTTTCTTTTGCCTTTCAGCACGGGAGACAAGTGCGTGTTAAACTTCAAACCGTGCGGCATGTTCGGGAAAGAGCTGCACAAAGTAGAAGGTTATATCCAAGACAAAAGGTGAGAGCACGACCACGAAGACGCTATCAAGCAGCAGGCGATTTCAATTTCCTCTGGACTGAATTTGATGTTTTTTGCTGCGGAAACAGTAAGAAGAAGCGGCGAGTGATCTACGGGAAGTGGACAGAGTGCATGTACAGTGTGGATCCAAAGGTTTATGAGGCGTACAAGAAGTCGGACAAGAAGATGGTGGGGGATTCTAAAAAGCCGAAATCGGTGAGCGATGCTCTGATTTTTTTTTTTCAGTAGTTTCTGCTCTGACTGACACCTGAGATGAAATGCTGCCTCACGTTTTGTCTCTGACATGTTTTATCTGTCTTTACTACGTGACGTAATCATCGCTCTGAATCTGTCTCTTTCACAATAACGTGCAGTGGCTTTAGTAGAAGGTAAGGTGTCTGATGTGAATCTGTAGTGTGCTGCTGCTGTTGTCTAGTTACGTTTCAAAGTGTAGTGTATGATTAGATCATTGCCAGCACTAATCCATGATGCCTTGCAATGACATGCATCGTTGCTTGAGAGACGTGTTGAATCTGTGGCGACTGTAGTTCTGTGATCACCTGTTTGCACCTGTACCGTACACACTGTGACCTTCAGCTCGGTTAGTCCAGTCTGATGATGTTATTTATCCGTGTGTGTGTAGGAACATAGCTGTGAAGGTGATGAGGACGATGAGTTACCAGGAGTTCAAGAGACCGTGACTGTGATACCAGGAAGTGCCTTACTGTGGAGGATAACGCCGCGGCCTGCTCACTCAGCACAGGTTAGTGTCTCACACACACACACACACACACACACACACACACACACACACGCGCATTGTATGTTACGTACACACCCTGTGGACTTTTCATGTAAACAAACAAAGTTTCTGTTTACATTCAACGTTTCTGAGGGCCGAGTGTTGACAATAAGAACATTTCTTTCCACACAAAATATTTACAAAGGTTGCATAAGACCAATTCAGCTAAGGATACTCGTAAGTTTTCAGCTCAGGATGTTTAAAGTCGCGTGTATATATATATATATGGTGATAGAAGAGGAGGAGGAGACACCAAGAAGCCTTTTTCAGGACAGAGAAAACCAACTTGGACACTTGTTTGAAAATCTAGATTTGACTGTCATTGTGAAACTGACTAGAAACTTTGTAGCCAGTTGGCCAAACATTAACATAACTCTGTCTCATGTGTCAACATCTCTGTCTGTTACCTCTTGCCACGTCGTCTTCAGCTTGTTTTGACTCGTCATGGATGGGTTTCCATATTTTATTCAAGGACATTCTCATCCTCTGTCCAGTTTGGCTGTTTTTTTTTATTGATTTATCCAATATTAATAATAATAAAACAGACTTTCCTCACTTTACCTCGAGCTGTGCAGATAGCTTTGATTCTGTCTGCTTAGATTTTATTATTTGTGCCTTCAGCACAGTTTAGTAGAGGTAAATAGATGATCAGTCAGTGCTCTGCATTTTAAACAGTATCAATAGTTTTCACTGACAGTACTGGATTTGATTATAATAAAAAGATTTATTTTATTCTCACTCCTTTCTTCCTACTGTGTTAGATGTATAACTTCACCACCTTTGCCATGACACTAAATGAGCTGGAGCCCAGCATGGAGAGAGTACTGCCACCGACAGACTGCCGGCTGAGGCCGGACATCAGAGCCATGGAGAACGCGGACATAGGTAACACCACGTACACATGTTGCAAGTTTCTGACTTTTCTTCATGCTGACAGAAGCTAAAACTGCTCTGACACACGGCTGCATTAAAAAGACGAGTCAGGAAAGACTTCTTCATTCATATTTTTTTTTGTTTTTATAGACGCAGCAAGTACAGAGAAGGAACGGTTAGAGGAGAAACAAAGAGCGTCGCGCAGAGAACGCTCCAAGGATGAGGAGGAGTGGTCAACCAGGTTTGTGTTTCAGCTATAGTAATAAGACCTACACCTTTCCTTCCTAAGTCACGTCACGTGGTGAGTCTGGGTGGGCCGTAACATCGCCCACTTCTGGCTTGACAGTAGTTCCCCGGTGCCTTTAGACCTGAAAAACTTCCTGGTGGTCCAAAACGGCTGTGATACAAACACTAAGCTCACAGTCTGGGCAGCCTGGATAACAAACTGAACCAAACATCTTTACTTCTGCTGGAGTTGGACGTTTTAATTTGACTTCTGGAGCATGGTTTTAATCGGACAGTGACGATAGAATAAAATTCAAATCAGTTTTATTTATACAGCTCCAAATCATCACAGTGTTTATCTCCTGACACCTTCATATAGAGCTGTCTATAATTTTATTTACAGAGACTCACCATGACTAAGCACTTGGCGACGGTGTTTGCTCAGGAAAATTAGAAGGACGACGCTTCTCATGTTATCACAAATTAACTGGAATAAAAATAGTCTCCTCTGCAGCCGCGTCTCTTCACGGCTGTTTCTCACACTTTCCCAGCCGCACGTCGCGTCATGTTATGTAATATCATCCTTTTTTAATCCTGTAATTAAAAACAAGTTCTGCATGTTTTCTGTCTCTTCAGGTGGTTTCATCTGGGAACAAACCCTCACACGGGAGCCGAGGATTGGCTGTACACAGGTGGATACTTTGACAGGAATTACACTGACTGTCCCAACATTTATTGACAAAGGTGGTGCTCTCCCTCTCTGATTATTTCTCAGCATCTAAGATTTGTGTCTTTGTGACGTTCGGACCCTCACTGGTACTGCGTCTTTGTCCTGAATCGGTGAAGAGCTGATATCAAAACGGGAGAAACGTTATATTACGAGAATTTTAGAGTTTACTTAGGTTAAATCTTCATCTTTATATGCCCTAATCATGATTTTGACAATAATAGTCCACATGTATGTTCTCACCCGTTGAGGGTTTTAAACAAGTTACCTGTATGTATGCGTGTGTGTGTGTGTGTGTGTGCGCGTGTGTGTGTATGTGTGTGTGTGTGACCATGCTGCTGCAGGACACAAAAGATATGTTCAGTTTTAGTTCAGGTACTCAACCATAATCTTACCTGTAGCCGCACCACACACTTCTCACTTCTGTCTAGTTGCATTCAAATATCAGGGGTTATTTAAACACATCTGTTACTTTGTTTTTTTTATATATATATATATATATATATAATAATATATATAGATATTATATATATATATATATATATATATATAATATATATATATATATATATATATATATATAATAATATATATTATTAAAACCTGTTTGAATATTAGATGTTTATTTTAGTTAGCTGTAAACATCCCTAAACGTCATGAGTGTGATCATCGTCAGAGGGATGAAAGCTGCTTATAATCATGTTTATCAGCACTGTGAACCGATAGTGTTGGTACATTATATTATCGTCCACTGTAACATAGATGATGTGTATAATAACTGGTGCACGCATGCTCACCAAGATGATTATTTACACGAGTTAAAGCCATAAAAACGTTTTCTGCACTAAGTATAATAGTGTAAAGGAGTTCACGTAAAACATTAAAAGCTAAAGGGATACAAAGCGTCAAAGCAGGAGGTTTTCTGACAGTCTGAGCCTTAGTCAAAACAATAATTATGCTATTATTATTATTATTATTATTATTATTATTATTATTGTTTCTATTATTTCAGTTTGGCGTAATCATGCTCTGAGTTTTGGGATTACAGATCCCATAATTTCAGGGCTGTGAACAGAAAGTATAAAGTTGCGATGGAGTCAGTTTTAAGCCTGTGTTTGTTTACACTTTGAAACATTGACGCCATTAAAAGAATGCCGAATGAGCTGTTTGCTGACGTTAACTATCACTGGATTATTTTGATACTGAAGGAAAATTTAGAAACATTTCTCAGGCAAGTTCGTTTCTGATTTCTTAGTGAATTTTCACGCGTTTATTTGAGAGATTATGAAATATCCCCAGCACGTAAAGGGTACGTTGAGACAGGATCAGGCGTGGGCGGTGTCCACTTGTGTTAAACGTAACCTCTGTTAAACAGTCATGAAATAACTTTTTTATTTCGCTGATTAACCGACTTTATTGAGATTTTAGAGGCTGGTTACAAAGCCAGAACACAACAGATGTCAGAGTTTAGTCCATAAATCCACCTGGATAGTCTCAGTTTCAGAGACATTTCAGGCTGACTGCGGAGCTCTGATTTGCGATCGCAGTGTGATGTCACGTTCAGTTTTACCAAACTCATCCTGCGCCCTGTACCACCGCAGACAAAACACACTGCCCCTGCTCAAATATCACGTCTGAATGCACCCTAAATCATGCTGGATCTAAAAATATGTGTTGACTGAGTTACGACTCCGAGAAGGAGTTTGAATTTCCAGGAAGAATTAATGGCTCGCGTCTCTGCGCCACAGCTCGAAAACCTCTGGTTTAAAGAGAAAGCTGTGTCATACCGACTTCCGGATCAGTGTCCGTTATTCTTCACACTCTGACAATTAATGACTCTGTCGCTGTTTCTCAGAGTTTCAGAGTCATTTTTCCACAAATCGAAGCAGCAGCAACAAATAAGACAGGATACCATAGCCATCATAAACCTATGCAAACTGATCCACCCAGTCTGCCCTCCTGAAATGTGAAAACACTTAACTCCTCTTTAGCTAGTAGCCAACGTGTGCTTCAGACACTACAGAGGCAGCAGTTACTGAATGTTGTGTGCTCATTATGTAACGCTTACATACATACAGCAGTGCGGTTGTTGTATAAAGATGTTCTTTCTTTTTTTGGGGGGGTTTTCGAGCACTAACTTTGCATAAACTGCACATTTGAACGCTCGCAGTCCATTGCACATACTGTATAGTGAAATAGGCATCATGTCCTCCTCCTCCTCCTCCTCCTCCTCCTCCTCCTCCTCAGCTGCTCTCAACTTTAATCTGAACTCAAAGCACTTTGTGAGGCCTGCAGACGCTCAGAGGTGCAGCAGGTTCGCTCTGATGTTTTCCTCTGATCTCCTTCCTCCCCTCTCGTTGTGTCGAGCATCTGTTATGTTTCTGAAAATGTTTACAATGTATGTTCGTTCATCTTCCTCCTCATGCTGTTATCCACACACCAACCATATGCATACACGCCATATTTGAGAAATAAATTATGGACTATTGAAACTACTAACTGTCAGATTTTGCTTTCACTGTGTGTTTTTATATTCCAGTCATTCCCAACTGAGGCGTCACAAGATGATTTATAGAATAAGAGAGGAAACAAACAGAGCCTGTAAAAATCTGGATACTTTTTACCTCTTTGGGTCACTAAAATTATTCAAAATGAAATGCAAAACCACCTGATCTCTACTGTAAACATCAACTGTAAGTTAGCCTGAAGCTGAAGAGTCAAACTGTGTTTGTAATTATGGGAATATACGGCACTAAAACATCCACTGACATGTTTCAGGCCTTTTTTTTTTCTATTAGCGGATCTTGTTGTCCTGTCTTGTGTCTCCAAAAACTAGTTTTAACACCCTGCAGCTGATTTTGTGCTTACATGGCACATATTGTTCAGTTTCTGTGACCGAGTATCTGTAAAAACTAATGATGTTACCCCTTAACCTCAGGTGTACTTTGCTTTTCATGCTTATAATCAAATGTCAGCATGTTAACACGTTAAACTAAGATGGTGAAAATCACCTGCTACACGTCAGCACTGTTATTTGTAAGCACAGCGTGCAAACATGAGTGCTGGCATTCAGAATAAGAATCAGGCCAAGTATGTTGTACGCATGCAAGGCAAGACTCTCAAATTTCTATCTAAAAAGAAAAGTATAGAAAAGAATAGTATGTAAGGGTTAATGAGTCTCTTGGAGAAACACAAGTTTCATTTTATTGTAATAATTTTACTTGGATATACATTCCCAAATTCATTGTAAGATTAATTTGAAGCTTTAGTTAATAAAATTATCACATTAATTCACTGGCTCTCATAATCTTTTTTTTTTTTTTTTTTTTTTTTTGCACGGGAAAAAATGTGGCTAGTGGAAATTTTGATTGGCTGGTCACTTTAGAAACAGTTGCATTGGCTTGTGATCAGAAAAAGTTAATTTAGAGTCCTGCTCTGCACCCATTCAGACATTTTACAGAGAAATCTAGAAAAGTAGTTATTAATGTTGTTTAACTGATCTTCAACATACTTGATTCATTAGTTAACCTCTTTAATTATAAAATATATATAACTCTAACACACAGCTTTAATATCTATATTTATATCTATATAACATTAGTAAACAGGCAGCTTTAATATCTATATTTATATCTATATAACATTAGTAAACACACAGCTTTAATATCTATGTTTATATCTATATAACATTAGTAAACACACAGCTTTAATATCTGTTTATATCTGTATAACATTAGTAAACACACAGCTTTAATATCTATGTTTATATCTATATTTATATTTATATCTATATTTATATCTGTATAACATTAGTAAACACGCAGCTTTAATATCTATGTTTATATCTATATCTATATTTATATCTATATCTATGTGTATATGTACATCTTTATTAGATTTAGGGAAGTTCACACTCCAGCTTTAACCTGTCACCCTAATGTTAAGTTCGCCATTTATTGAGTTGTTGTTTTGTTCCTTTCTGAATGTCGTCCCTGAACTCTGCACTACAAACCATCAACAAGATGTTCTCCCAAGACCTTTGCACAACTCTCAGGGTCTACCATTTACTGTCACATTATACAAACTCATGCAAATGTGTCCCCACCCTGCCAGAGTCCTGAATGATCTTGACGTTCTCCTGACCAAACTTGTCGGAGTAGAGCTTCAGGAGCCTCTGGGAAATCTCCGATAGAGGAGTGAACTTTGGCTCCTTGTAGATGTATTCCTTCCCATCCTCGTCCTCAAAGAATCCCTGCAGAGGAAAGGAAGGAAGTCAGGAGCCTGGTCATGAACTCTGGGCCACTTTATCACCTGGAGCCATTTGACTGAAGTATACAAAAGTCAATAAAAGGACAACCGACTTAAAGAAAGAAAGCAAAATCTGGTGTATATGCCAAAAAAGACAACAATCAACTGAGGCGTCCAAGATGATTATAGAATAAGAGAGGAAACAAACAGAGCCTGTAAAAATCTGGATACTTTTTACCTCTTTGGGTCACTAAAATTATTCAAAATGAAATGCAAAACACCTGATCTCTACTGTAAACATCAACTGTAAGTTAGCCTGAAGCTGAAGAGTCAAACTGTGTTTGTAATTATGGGAATATACGGCACTAAAACATCCACTGACATGTTTAGGCCTTTTTTTTTTCTATTAGCGGATCTTGTTGTCCTGTCTTGTGTCTCCAAAAACTAGTTTTAACACCCTGCAGCTGATTTTGTGCTTACATGGCACATATTGTTCAGTTTCTGTGACCGAGTATCTGGAAAAACTAATGATGTTACCCCTTAACTCAGGTGTACTTTGCTTTTCATGCTATAATCAAATGTCAGCATGTTAACAGTTAAACTAAGATGGTGAAAATCACCTGCTACACGTCAGCACTGTTATTTGTAAGCACAGCGTGCAAACAGAGTGCTGGCATTCAGAAAAGAATCAGGCCAAGTATGTTGTAGCATGCAAGGCAAGACTCTCAAATTTCTATCTAAAAAGAAAAGTTTTATTGTAATGTAAAAAAAAAGGGAATAGCTAATAGTAAGGGTTAATGACCTCTTGGAGAAACACAAGTTTCATTTTATTGTAATATTTTACTTGGGATATACATCCCAAATTCATTGTAAGATTAATTTGAAGCTTTAGTTAATAAAATAAATTAATTCACTGGCTCTCATAATCTGTATTTTTTTTTTTTTTTTTTGCACGGGAAAAAATGTGGCTAGTGGAAATTTTGATTGGCTGTACTTTAGAAACAGTTCATTGGCTGGTGATCAAAAAAGTTAATTTAGAGTCCGCTCTGCACCCATCAGACATTTACAGAGAAATCTAGAAAAGTAGTTATTAATGTTGTTTAACTGATCTCAACATACTTGATTCTAGTTAACCTCTAATTAAAAATATAGATAACTCTACACACAGCTTAATATCATATTTTATATCTAATAACTTAGTAAACAGGCAGCTTAATATCTAGTATATCTATAAACTTAGAACCAGCTTTAATACTATGTTTATATCTATATAACATTAGTAAACACACAGCTTTAATATCTGTTTATATCTGTATAACATTAGTAACACACAGCTATCTATGTAATATATATATCTATATTTATATCGTATACATTAGTAAACACGCAGCTTTAATATCTATGTTTATATCTATGATCTAATATGTAAATCTATATCTTATTTATATCTATATTATATCTATATAACATTAGTAAACACACAGCTTTAATATCTATGTTTATATCTATATTATATTTATATCTATATTATATCTGTAACAGTAGTAAACACGCGCTTATATCTATGTTATCTATCTATATTTATATCTATATTTATATCTATATAACATTAGTAAAACACACTTTATATCTATATTATATATCATATTTATATCTATATAACATTAGTAAACATGCAGCTTTAATATCTATATCTATATTATATCTATATTAAATTATTAAACATGCCACAACAAACAGGCTGTGTTGTGTCATCTCTACCGAACATGCGCAGTGGCATTTAAAGCCCTTCTGTTATTGACACACGACTCGACCAATCACAGGAAGCACCGGCGGAAGCCAGCCAATCAGAATCATCGTCAGTGTGCGTTTGCCTGCTCTCTCTGCGCCGAGCGCCTCTCCGGTCAGTAAATGTGAGTATAAACATGTTATTTAATCATGTTTCATGTATTTACATGTGAACCGGGCGTGTGCACAGTCCGCGGGTCTGACACGTTAACGTGGAGCTCCGCGGTGAGCGGACGGAGCTGAAAACACGCCGCTAGCTGCAGGATGCAGAGTCATCTGAGCACAGTGAGGCAGCCGCTTTATTATGGGAGCATGGGATGAGTTTTTATTTCCAGGTTCATCAACATAACATGCTCAGCTTTGTAGTTTTTCCCTCAGTCAGATCCCTGGAAGACACTGAGAATAAAAAGCCATCATTAAAAAGGCTGTGAGGGTGAAGACATGTTAAAAAAATATATATATATAATTATTATAATCTATTGGTGGAAAACACGTTAAGCAAAGAACATGAAAAATAAAATATTAAATACTATAGCACGTATATATATACTTATATATTTATATATACTTATTTATGTACTGTAAATTATTATTTTTATTATTTTATTCTTTAAAATGTAAATATCATCCACACAGTACTCATTGGCTTTTGACACCATGTAGTGTTGATTTTATGTGTATACATGCATTTTTTAAAAATCTTTGCTGTAGTGCTTTTTATTTATTTTTTTTATTTTATTGATTGTTTTATCTTTCTATTGTCTACTTAGGTTTTATTGTGTTATTTTTGTTTATCTTGTCAGTGCAGCACTTTGGAAACCTTGTTTGCTAAAAATCGTGCTATATAAATAAAGTGGATTGGATTATATAATGCATATATACCTACCTCATTTATTTAGCATCCTTTGAACTATTGTCCTATTATTCTACTCTTATTCTTACAATATTATTGTTGTTTATATTTATAGATAGTTTTATCTGTACATAGTAGTTTAATGTTTGTGTTTAGCCTTGAGCTCTTGTTTTTATTATTTATGTCTGTATCTGCGTGTGTACAATGAAGTAAAGTGAGACAGTGTAAACATCATCACTCATGCACAATCTATACTGTCTGTCACCTACCTGCCTACAATCGGCAACATGTTACATAAATCATCATTTATTTTTGCATCATTTTCACTGTTTGTCTTATTTGTATTTTGTCCACAAATGTTGCTGTTTGTGTTTGTGTGTGTGTGTATATATAATATATAATATATATCTATATATATATATATATATATTTGTACGTACAGTGAAACCGGAGTCAGATTACTTGTCAGACCTGGATAATGAAAGTGATTCTGGTTCATTTGATATTTTCAGGCAGTCAGCACCAGTGATGACTTCTCGTTTACAACACCACAGAGAAAAACAACAATATAGCAGATGCTTTTTTCTGTCTGAAACATTTATATCTGAAAATACAGAGACCTTTTTAGATTTTTAAAAAATATATATATATTTTTTTATATGTGCATAGTAGTTAAATGGTTATTTTTACCTGTCAAGCTGAATCACTTTTATTGGTACACATACATTGAACTACTATGTTCAGATCAATCTATCAATATTCCTTCCACACTCTGTGTTTCAGTCAGTGACTCCTCCTCTTTGTCCCTGCAGCTTTGTCCTCCTCCTCATCATCATCATGGCCTCTGGAGCTTTATTCCCCAGCATGGTGTCTGGATCCCGCGGCTCCTCCAGCAAGTACCTGGTGGAGTTTCGGGCCGGTAAGATGACCATGAAGGGCAGCACGGTGACCCCTGACAAGCGTAAAGGTCAGGTCTACATCCAGCAGACGGACGACTCCCTCATCCACTTCTGCTGGAAGGATCGGACCACCGGGAACGTGGACGATGTAGGTGACGCTGTCTGCAAGTAAAGCTGGCTTTACCTGTGTTTGTCTTCTTTAATATGAACCCTCTTCATGTCCTGATTCAGGACCTGATCATCTTCCCTGATGACTGCGAGTTCAAACGGGTGAACCAGTGCACAACTGGACGAGTTTATGTGTTGAAGTTCAAGGCTGGCTCCAAGAGACTCTTCTTCTGGATGCAGGTCTGCTCCACACACACACACACATCTGTATTCATGAAGCTAGATTAAAGACAGGATGATAAATCCTGAGCAAAAATCATGAAGACGTGCATGCTTTATATCAGAAAACAAAGCACAAGGCTTAAAAAACTATTTTTCTTACTGTCAACACATCTCATGAAAAGACCAAATCGTCTGTGTAACCAAAGCCTGATAAATCTGGAGCTCCATTGTCTTCTAAAAACTCATCAATGAGCCACACGGTTGTTCTCAGAGACATATTTCTTCATAAACATACACTCACACAGTGTTTTTTAATCCTGCTGCTGTAAATACTCAATGTGTATTCATCCACCAGAGTGAGACAAGACCGAGACAAGACTTTGAGGAGCTGAGAGCAAGTCAAGATCAGGACCAGACAATGTTTACATAGGGAGCTAATATTCACAAGATCTCTTAGGGTGACATCTTCTCCCAGAGAGCCACAGCTTCCCACAGCAGGGATGGCGAGGAGGGCTGACAGCCGTTAACATTAACACAAATGTCTTATTTCACTAGCAAGGACCATGAGGAAGATGTGTTTGAATGATTGTGCGTGAACTCTTGTACTTCTTTGGCCTGTTGCTGCTTTGTGTGGAAGCTTCTGTGAGGAACGACGGGCACGAAGGAGCCCATGAAGAGTAGAAAGGAGAGATATAGGAGAAAGAAATGGAGTGGACGGGAGGGGTGCAGAATAGAAGAGTGAAAGACAATGAGGAGGTTATTTATAGGACTGTCGGAGATGGCACAGTGTTGACAGTAAGAAAAACATCCTTGAAACACTTTAAAGTCTGACCAACTATGGCATCTTCCCAGTTTATCCAGTTTAATGATTCAGGCTGTAACCATGAGATGTCAGAAACCTCTCTTGATTTTCTTTCTTCTGATCTCAGGAGCCGAAGACCGACAAGGACGAGGAGAACTGCCGTAAAGTGAACGAGTATCTCAACAACCCGCCCATGCCTGGAGCTCTCGGCAGTGGCGGCAGTGGAGGACACGACCTGTCTGCTCTGGGAGGTAACAGACGCTCGCTTCACCTGATTGAGTGCAGCCAGAAATCATTTAAACTCATTCTGATGCTGGATGTTGCCTTTTCTTTTCTTTTTTTTTTCTCCATGTCAAGGCGAGGGCGGGCTGCAGAGCCTTCTGGGTAACATGAGCCATAACCAGCTCATGCAGCTCATCGGACCAACCGGACTGGGCGGGATCGGTACGTACCTTCTCTAATAAACATGCCAATGCATCATGCTCTCAGGAGAATAATGATGGATGTTTTCTTTCTGAATATCAGGTGGTCTCGGGGCTCTGGCCGGTCCGGGCTTGGCCAACCTCCTGGGCAGCAGCAGCAGCAGCAGCAGCGTTCCTGCAGCCAGTAACTCCTCCACAAGGTGACATATCCAAGAAACATCTGCCTCTTTAAACTCTTTATGTACCTTGAATGTTCGACACATTTGGTTGTTTGATAGCATAGTTTTCTCGAGGACAGACAGGAGATAGAAGAGCACGTCAGAATCAGCTGTTTGAAAGAGGAGTGTCAGTATATTATAATCAAAGATTAAGGACTGACTATTTTATATCGATGTTCGACAGCTACTCTTGATAAATCCTGAGCTTGCAAGTTCTTTATTTACTTGGGAAACACAAGTTTGACCAAAAGGTCTACAGTAAGTAGACTTTTAAAAACAGAGAAATCTATGGTAAGATACAATTTTTTTCATGTACTGTCACATCTGGGGCTTCAACTAACGATAATTTCCATAATCTACAAATCTGATGATTTATTTTCACAATTCAGTGATGAATTTAAACCTGCGGTGACGTCTTCAGATCTCCTCTTTTGTCCGACCAACAGCCCAAAACTCAAACACATTGACTTCACTGTCATATAAAACAAGCAGAAGCAGCACGTTTAGAGTTTATAAGAATATTTGACATTTTTTTCTTTAAAAAATGACTCAAATGATTAGCTGATTCTCATCTGATCAATCAACTGAGAGATAGTGATAGAAGGCGACTGGAATAACTTGCTTTCTGGTTGGTATTATGGCCGTTACGTTACCTCTGTTGGTTTATACGTCCTCATGTATGAGTTCACTTCGAAAGAGAATATCACAGGTTGGTGATGTGTGTCTGTACCTCATGTTGGAATTAATAATTGTCTGATAATCTTGCACTGACACAAACTTTTTTTCCTGTCTTGTCTCAGCCCTTCCACCGCCGTCACCCCCACTTCTACCTCTGCTGCCAGTCGACTCGGCTCCTCCCAGGTGCCCACCACTCCCATCACTCCCTCCGCCACCTCAGCGGCCTCCCCGACAGCCACCACCCCGTCCACCCCTGCTGTGTCCACCCTGGCGGCAGGGGCAGCCAACCCCACACAGCCCATCCAGCTGAGAGACCTGCAGAGCATCCTGGCCACCATGAACGTGCCTGCCAGCGGTCAGGGAGGTGAGGACCGTGCTGTAGACTGTAAACTACACTCCTTAAAACTGAAATAAGACAAAAACTTTAATAACCACCAGAGGGGAAACATAATTAGGCCTAATTAGTGCAATTTCGACTAATTATGGAGGAAATAATTAGCATTGTGAGCGCAACAGACTCTGTAATACTGTGTAATTTTAATTTAATAAATTCAGTTTGTTGCACAAGCAGGAACGCCCTGCAAATACTGCAGTGTGTCGCTGTTTTGATTGAATTTTACTGTGTTACAGTACATTAGGCACAGCTCTCCTTCATGGATACTACAAAATAATAAGGTGTGAGTGGGACGAGGTGAAAAAGACGAGCTAGGATGAAAGAAATTAAAGATACGTCAATTTAGTTGAGGTTTTAAAGGTGCCATGAAAGAAATTAAAGCAGAAGGCAAATCCAGCAGCTAGCGACCAGCTGGTGAAGAAAGTGGAGCGTTTAGCAGCTAAAAATTTGGACTGGAGGACTGGATTCAAAGTATCAAAGTATAAGTTGAGTTTATTATTCTTGTACAAGAAGGAGTGTTTAACAGTGCAACACAAAAGGGGTTACAGAGAAAAGGCTCCTCGAGGAGCTCTAACTGTTGGTTCTTATGCATTTTTAAAATGGGCTGTCTCGGACACCTTGGTTTTCTGCTCAGTAATGAGCATTATGATTCATATCCACATGGTACTCCCCTAGCCTGTCTCTCCTGTCCTTGTACTGTTGATTTATAATTATCTCTCCCTGCCAGTCTCAGTAAATCAGAGGCCAACTAAGGGAAGTGCATGAGACATGCAAAAGACAGGGCACACACACTATATGAATTAAAACACCTGAACCTCAATATAATCCTAATTTTTATTTTAGATGGACACAAACACAAACTCTTTTGAGTGATAATGTTGCTCCACGTGCTGGATGTGTAAATAGTCCACTGGCATCTAGTGGTGTAGATTGCAACCCTCTTGTTTCACCTTCATGGACAAACATGGCAATTCAACATGTGAAAGAGGATCCATGGTGTCTGTAGATATAAATTTTATGGTAACAAAAACATAATAATTCTTATTTTCATCAGATTATACACTAATAAAAACATAGTTATGAATATCCCCTATATCTTACACTGTGCGTTAAAGCTCCCTGACTTGAACTCGGTTAGTCACTCTGAGGTCAGACGGGTCAGTTAACGACGAAAAACATCAATGACAACATTCAAACTGTTAGAAAATGTTGGATGACATGTTCCCAGACTTAAGTGGTGGTGTTTGTTACCTGCAGTGGACCTCGCCAGCGTCCTGACACCTGAGATCATGGCTCCCATCCTGGCCAACACTGAGGTGCAGCAGAGGTTGATGCCCTATCTGCCCTCTGGAGAGTCCCTGCCTCAGAGCACAGAGGAGCTCCACAACACGCTCAGCTCGCCTCAGTTTCAGCAGGTAGAGTTCGCTGAAGGTTTACGATCTTCTGATTTTTGTGTTTTCCTCATTTGAAAAGCAGTCATTGTTTTTAGAGATATATATATAAACCAACAATCATTAAACAGTTCCCTCAGATTATCTTATTTGTTGCCTGTGTGAGCAGCTCCAGGCGGTTCGTCTGACAAACACACAAACCACTCTTGGCTCTTATTTCCAGCTGGAGTGTGACCTTCAGCTGTCTCCCGTCCTTGAAGCACAGAAATAGCATGCAACACGAGATACTGTATTCTGGTTGTTGTGAGGCTCTCTAATCTTGTTGTGGTATTTGTCATTATTCTTGGTATTTGTTGTCTCTCTGCAGGCTATGAGCATGTTCAGCAGCGCTCTGGCGTCCGGGCAGTTAGGACCTCTAATGAACCAGTTTGGCTTGCCCGCGGAGGCTGTGGATGCGGCTAACAAAGGAGGTCAGTGTTTTTGCCCACATCGTGCAGAGACGCTGTTTGTTTCACTGCTGGGCAACTCATTCGAGTTTTCATTTTTACACCGGAGGTGGTAATTCACTGAGAGAGCTGCAATGTTAACAGGGACATTGCTTGGTAATCTAACTTAGCGACATTTACTTGATGCACACAAGTACAACTTTAGGTATTTGTACAAATTATCCTACTTAATACTTCACCAGAGGTCAGAAGGAAACTTTACTCCTCTACATTCATGTGACAGCTTAAGTTTCCAGATGACTTAAAGATTTTACACACAAATATATATAATGTTAAACATTTAATTTTATATAAATTCTACACAGTTATAGATACCCAACAGTACAAAATATATAAAGTATTTTAAAATACTCACCAAGTTTGAAAAAGCATAAAACTGTGGATGACAAAGGGATAAAGGTGACCCTTAAGTTTGAGTTCATTTAGGCTTTTGTTCAACAGAGTGAGGTCTGTTTTGTATATCTAGTAGAGCTGAAATAATTAGTATTAATTATAGAAAATTAATCAACAATAACTGATAATTACTTTTTTTGTCATTTTTAAGCCAAAATGACACAAAGTTTTAGACTTCCAGTCTCTAAAATATGTAAATCTATTTTGTTTTTTCTGTTTTCTATGATTGCAAATTGAATATTTGGGTTTTTTTGGACAGTTTGTTGAACAAAATAAGACATCCGAAGCAAAGACACTATAAACGTGGATGCCATTTTGAAGCTCAGTGTGTGGTGGCTCTGGCTGCCGCCATTTTGGCAGTCCTGCCTCTTCCTGGCTAATCTAAAAATTGGCAAACACATGGATCATCAGCTGAATTAAGCCTGATTGCTCCGACAAGCCATCTGTAACTGCACCCACCTATTAGTCAAAGCATCCACACTCTTAATTCTGCATAACTTTAAGTCTTAATATCATTTGAACAGGTGAGTTGTATATAAATTCACCCTCAGTACAGTTGTCATGAACGGGGAAATTAGCTACAGAGACCAAAACTGTTTTTTGTACCAGGCTGTAAACATGTTTATTTCTGCTGTGAAGTTGGACATTTGAACATGGGGACTTATGGAGACTGACTCAGTTCTGTAGCCAGCCTCAAGTGGACACTTAAGGAACTGCAGTTTGCAGGTTTCAGCCACAGATCTGAATGTCAATTTGCATTTTGGGGGATTCTGAAATTAATCATTTGAAGTGCTAATTTCCTGACATTTCTTCCACTGCAGACGTCGAAGCTTTCGCCAAAGCCATGGAGACGGAGCCAAAGTCAGACCAGGACGGAGACTCCACAGACAAGAAAGACGACGACGAAGACATGAGTTTGGACTAAGAGCTGTTCACGATATTATTTAACGTATTTATTCAGCTGCTTCTTCTGTTTTGTAACTATTACACATGAAGGATAAATATTAATATAGTAGAAAACTAAGACCTTCCCTTTGCTGATGATGCCGTGTTCCTCTACAGTGTGTCGAATTAATATCTACTGATTTAACTGAATGAACATATATTCAACCTGCATGTCAGCTACTAGTCTGTCTGTGCAAACACGAGGGAACAGTAAAATATGAGGAACATGCTCGTCTCTTGTGTTTATTTCCCGTCACTCTACTCTCTGTAGACACACCACTCAAAAAAAAAAAGACTCAAATGACTTTTCAGTGTCTGAAAATATATTTCAAAAACATTCATTTGACAGTATGAAAACAATGAATATTCACCCATTTGACAACAACCATACAAGTACAACATGTTCTGCAGTTATCTATTAATTGGCATATTTTTCACTGCTGCAGACACAGACAACAAACCGAACCACCATCATGTCCACGACTGTAAAAAGTTTGTGATTATCTTTCCCGGACAAGAACGTTTAAAGGTCGCTACAGCAGCGAGATGTAAGAAATGCTAAATATCACCTATGACATGATGGTTAACCATTTCACTGCCACTGTACTTTCAGGCACTTTTTTTCTCTCTCCATACTTTAGTGGCATCCAAATCACAAGAGTTAGTACAAAATAAGTACTGCAGTCAGGTTAACACTGTCTGGCACTTGTAGGAGCGACTTGTACATCTGTTCACATATGTGCACGACAATCAGTTACCTTTCATTGTTTTGTTTTTTTTAAATGGAGCACAGGTGATTTTAATGATGGTAGAGCTACTGTAACAACTTCTCTTTGGGTTAGAGTTTATACGAGTCATTCAAAAGAAAGTAAAAATTCCTGAGAACTGAAAAATACGACGACAAACAAGCAAGACTTTCGACTATTGAGGAATAAATTGCAGTGCATTTTACAAAAAAAATTAAAAATAAACATGTCTAGAGCTGCAACAAATGGTCGGTTAAAGGTCCAGTGTGTAACATTTAAGGAGACATATAGGCAGAAATATAATGTGCATAAGTATCTTTTTCTATTGTGAAAATTGACCTGAAAATAAGAATCATTATGTTTTTATTACCTTGTATCTACAGAGGGAGCGGGTCCTCTTCCGCAGACCAAACACTGGCTCTCGACGGTATTCAGTTGATTCCAATCTGCAATTCCTACGCACTGCATCTTTAATTGATTAGTTATCAACTATTGAATTAAATTGGTGACTTTTCATTGTTGATTAATCGTTTTGAGTCATTTTATTCAGACAAAAAGTCCAAATTATCTTATTTCCGCACCTGAAATTTGAGTATTTTCTAGTTTTCTTACTCGTCTTCAACAATAAACTGAATGTCTTTAGGTTGTGGGCGAAATAAAACATTTGAGGACGTCACTTAATTATCAACAGATTAACGGCTAATGAATATAGTCGTTAGTTGCAGCCCTAAACATATCTCCCTGGGTAACGACATAACAAAAACAACATTAATTATAAATAATAAGCCTCCTTGTTACAGTATAACAGCAGTTATACTGAATATCAGGAGGACAGAGCTGCCACAATTAATATTTAATTTATTTTTCTATTAAAGAAAAAAATGAATATATGAATGTGGCTGATTATTGTTGGACAAACAGTACAAATATAAAAATAAAAACATAAATTAAAGGCCACTTCCTCTTCTCGTAAAAAGACTAAAATCATGTTTTCCACCCGCAGTCTACAGTATCATGTTTCAGTCCGATGGCTAAAAACGAGTTGATGTCACAGTGGGTTCAAAAGGCATTTACAAAAATCAACAGTATGGTTCTTTGTAGTTCGTAATAAATACTATACAGGCTGCGTATAGTCATGAGAAAGGTGCAGGAGAAGTTTTACACGGACACAAACATCACAGCGTACGTTTTCATTTAAATAGAGGCGAAGAATACGAGGACGTACCAAAATAAAAGTCACGAGAAACCAAAATAAAAGCACAATTAACGTGCTCGTCGAACATCTCTAACATAGAGCTCATGACGGGATCGACATCAGAACGTCACGTGTACAAAAAGACATTCAGGGAGACGGACATGCCAACGAGTGTAAACTAGTTATTCTTCATAAACAGCAAGTGACTCGAGTCACGACTGACAGAAAATAAATAGTACCAGAATTATTTGTCTCAAACACCACAGCTTATAAACTGGTCGGCCCATCGCACACACACATGAACACACACACACACACACACACACACACACTCGGTCAGTTCTGATTCACGCACACTTGCTGATGTTATTAATGAAACTGGAGTGTCAGACATCGCCGTAGCCGGTCTAACCCTGCTGCACCAGCCTGCGGTAGTGCGGCATGACCTTGCTCTCGGGGAGGTACAGGCCCATCTCCAAGGCAACCAGCACCGGGAACTCCAGAGGAATCAACTCTCGTCTGTTGATACGAAAACGCTCCTCCAGCTTCTGCTCGTCCGCATGAGGGGGGAGGGGGAAAAGAAAACAGAGGAAGACATGTTATGATGTGGTTTAGAAGAGGCAGATGCTGAAATATTTAAGTGTTGAAGAGTTTGTTTTTATGTGTGATTCTCATCCATCCCATAGAAATGTTCATGATGATCAAGACTTTAATAAAATCTGTTTAAACTCTATATATTGTAGTTTTCATTGTTAGCATTCCCATGTGGGATTTAAATTGTTCAAGATGCAGAAAACTGCTGTGGGTTGGAATCATAGCGGTCCTCTGTGGGTAGGACTGAAGCCGAAACCCCAAAAAGACACACCGAGGCCGAAAAGCTGATCTGGTCCGTTCTCCAAAGTGACATCAAACTCCACCAGGAGCGTTTCAGAAGCAACAAGATTTTGTTAATTTGCTCAGATTTGGTCTTTTTTTATCTGGTTTACGTGCTTCTAAAAATGTAAATATGCTACAGAAGATCGGCGTATTCTCAGCGAAGCAGACCGGAGAACCACTTCTGGGCCGCGATGCTTCTGCTTTGGTTTGAAACATTGACTAGGATGTCGTGATTAGCTCTAGTGGCCGCGGTCGTGTCACATCCGTGCCTGGTGAAATTTGGCCTTTAGCTATCGGGTAACCTAAACTGACCTTTAAAAAATTAAAAACTGAAATCACATTTTTCCTCCTGTTTTTGGTCAAAAATAATATTCCTTTTTGCAAACTAGTGTAGGATGTTGCTCTGACTAAAGTAGATTTGATTGGCTGTAAAGAAATAAGGCCTTCATGTACAAATGAATGCAAAGAATAGGGGCACCTTCGTGAAACCGTAGCTGTAACAGACAAAAAAGTTGGACTTTGAAAGAGTGGTTCAAAATGTTTCATCTATTTGTTTTATGGAGATTCTTCAACATTAACCAGTTTCAATAGTTCAGCTTTGATCTGTGTAGTTGTGTTTCCTGTTTCCACCCGTATAATACGGTGTGTTGAGAGAATAATGCTCTGTGATTCACATTGAGCTAAGTGCAACGTGTGTGACGGGTTTTTCCGCTCTCTGTTTACCTTTCTATTATGTATGATGAGGTTGCAGGTTAACCTGTGTGTGCTTTGTTTTGTGTTTCTACTCAAAGATCTGTTTCTGTGGAAACTTTACTCACATCAATGAGCTGCTTGACTTCTGGCTTCCTCAGATCGCTGCTGATCTTTGCAGCCAGTAGCACGCACGCCGCCGCCACCAGCTTCCTGTTCTGCTTGTTGAGGCGGCCCTGCAGCACCAGCTTCTCAAAGTAAACAAAACCCATCGCCGTGGTGACCGGCTGCAGGCCGAACTCCTCGCTCACGGCCCGCATCTCTCTCTTCAGGCTAGTGGAGAGGAAGGGAGGAATCATACGTTAGTGGTCAGATTTCTGAGAAAGGCTGTGCTGTGTGACTTGTTTGAAACAACCCAAGGGGCGATGTAACATATCTGAACCTTCTGATCTTGCTCAGAGTCAACTTGATGTGAGGAAACTTCTCCCTGAAAGTCTCGTTCATGTCCTTCTTCAGGTCGGACGGTTTCACATACTCGATCACGGTCGTCTGCAGAGGTGAAAATAAAACCAGCACAGAAGTCAGTACAGAAGTTCCTTGTGTCGACGTGAATTATAGCTACAATAAAGCTTCAAAGTTCTGCTTATAAACTGTCTCTGTTAGGATAATTCACACTCGCACTGATGCCAGAGGTCACAGTCTTGTGACATGAGGCATTTAGCAGCAATAAAATCATGTGAATGCACGCATTTCACCCTCAAACGAAGCTTCATTGACAGGTCAAATTCATATTTTTTAGAAACAAAACAATCCGTGTGTGTGTGTTTATGTGAATTTAAGAAACCAGCGTGTCTTCCTGTGTGTGTGTGTGTCAGATCAGAGATTTCCCTCTCAGCGTGTCTGAATTTAACAGTCAAACGTTCAGCTGTGGAAACTGATTTATTTAGACTTCTGGAGGCTTTTTTTGTGTTGGCTTGGGGTTTCTTCAGGGTTCACCCAGTTAGATTTAAGACTCTTTAAGACCACACAGAGTCATACTGAATAGAAAGAGTTCTTAAAACACCACATTTCTGAGTACTAGCAGTATATAACAATAATTTCTAATGATACCATGAATAAACTGACTCAGATAATCAGAAAAATACAGAAGGATGACTGTGACTCAGCTGTATAAATCAATTAAGAGTCTATGAACCTCCAGCTACAGCACATCTGACGATATTATCTGTTGAAGGTTATCGTAGGCGACTTGACTTCTTGAAGAGGTTTTTCTCTCCAGTTCTGAAAGTCTCTTGAATGAGAAGATAAACTAAGCAAGTCCAGTTTCCTCTGATAACCTTCAGCGGGTGTAGCTGCAGTAGCTGCAGTGTTTGTTACAGGTCTGATGGTGCTGACTTAGACTCCATAAAAAAAAGATTGAACAGCCTCCTACACACACTGCTGAAACAATCCCACTTTCAGTTTAGTGTCTGCCAGCAGTCTGTACACAATCACAAAGACAATCACCGGTGACAGGCAAGAGAAAACATTTAAGACTAAAGGTCTGAGCACTTTTCAGACACCCTGCAGTTTCAGCTACACAACGTTATACAAAGACACATTGCTATGTGTCATTTACCTCTGCTCAGCTGTCACTTTTCCTTTCTGCAGGCTGACTAGAAACCTCTAACTACAGGGTAGAGAAATCTGCATTTACCAGACACCAGGTTTCTTCTTTAGACAATGCGTTTAAAATAAAAGTCAGCTTACAGGAGAATGGAGACTGTAAGGGTGCATCAGAGCTTAGTCCATGAACCCACCTGGGTAGTCTCAGTTTCAGACGTATCAGGTTTTGAAACTGAATGTAAAAACTTCACTGCAGAGCCAGGTCCAGTCCGACAGATATTAAACTGCATGTAAACAAACTAAATGAACTCTCACCACATATGATGCAAATATCAGGACCCTCTTGTGTCTCCCACAGGGCCACTGAGGGTCACTGAGCAGGTTCGGATCGTACTCTGTCACCTCCTCAACACCTGAAAAAAAAAAAAAGTGTGTGAAATTAAATCTGAACTCAGTGAAACAGTGAAGAGGTCTTTGTGTGCGTGTGACCGTTGGTCTGAATTTGTGGTCGTACTTGGCTCCTGTGGCGCGTTGTTGTTGTTCAGACGGGCAGGGGTGAAGTTCCTCTGCCCGTTGCCACGGAAACGCGACTGAGGGGTCTGAGCTGTGCAGTTCTCCGGAGCTCCGCCGCTCTTCTGTCTCACCAAGGCATTGGTCGGATAAAGGAACTGGGCGTATGACACCGTCTGAGGAGGGAAAGCGAGCTTTATCCGAGCACTGCGAGTATTTCTGTGTCCCGTCGTCGTACTTTATAAAAACAGGCAGACGTTTACCTTGCCGTAGGACCCCAGCTCCACACCCTCGAGGGAAGGGAGCAGGTCAGCAGCCACCACGGACGACAGCCTTTGTCTCTGAACCTCCAGCTTAGGATCACTGTTCAGAAAGAGTCACCTTTATGTCATTTCACACACACACACACAAACACACACTGCCCTTTTCCTGAGGATGATGATGTTCATGGATCAGACAGGAGTGAGGATGATAAAAAAAAAAACATAAAAGCGAGGGGTGGGTGCTCCCTGCTTGGGTTGGTGCTTTCTTTGTACCTGAGGTGAGCACTCTCTCCATAGGGCAGCACTGAGAAAGCAGCATATAGCGACCGCTTGGCACAAACCAGCACGATCCTGCAGGACACAGCAAGTACAGGCAGACAAAACAGATGGTGTGTCAGTCTACAAGCAACAACTACAGTCACTGCTACTCAACAGCTACTGTACACGCGATAATCATCTGTGCCGGAGCTGATCTGCATCGCTACTGAAGCCAAACAGCTATCAACAACAATCTGAAGCTCCGGGCAGAAAGAGGGGAAACCTGAGAGCTGGACGAGTTTGAGCCTCTCTTTTATGATCCAGTCACAGAGAGATGATTAGTCATCCGACAGAAAATGAACTGGCAAACGTTGTTACAGTCGATTAATGATAAACATGCCAAATATTCACTGGCTACAGCTTCTGGACTGCGTCCAAATGTAAATATTTTCTTTGTCTTCTACGATAATTAATTAACGGACTATGTTTAGATTTTGGACCGCTGAGCAGATACAACCAGACTGAAGGCGTCACCTCTGGCTCTACGAGACATTTTACACAATTCATCCATTAATTCAGGAAATAACCAGAAGATGAATCACTGCTGAAAGTAATTGTTGATTGCAAAATACAGAACCAGTGACTTTTAAAAAACCCTGAAGGACATTTACTGCTGCTGAAGTTATTTTAACTGTCTTCATGGAAAAAAATATTCTGGAGCTGCTCGATGAATAAATATTATTCTGAAGGAGCGACTCTATCTCCTAATCCAGGTAGCCCAAAATGACAAGCTCTTGGAAAACACAAGGAAAATTTCAACACATTGTAAAGAAAAATCAGTATATAAATCAATAAATAACATTTTAAATTAAAAAAAAAATCTTAGGCGAGTCAGATCTGGCCACCATCTGGAAAAACTTGAACATTTTAGACATACAGCAGATTATGAAATTATTATTTTCATTATCAATTAATCTTTTAGTTGTTAAATCTTTAAAACATCAGAAAATAATTATAACAGAAGCCATCTCATGACATTTAACCAATAGAGGACTTTATACTGTATTATATTATCTACAGAGACCCAACAATTCCCACCATGAACAAATACCTGGTGACCATCAGTCCAAATCCAAAGATACCGAGTTTACTGTGAGAATAAAGTGGCTGATTTTCACATTTTGGAGGAACTAAAGCCACCAAATAACAACAAACAATACATGAATTATCGACTACAGAAGACTGAATATTGTCGTTTATTCTCAGAAAATCAGACGCTTATCTCTGTGACTCAGCTGTAATGTTAATCTGTTGTACGTGAGAGGCACAAAGTGAGGCTAAGGAGCTAATGACTGGCTTAAACCAGGGACTACCAACCAATAAACACAGTAAACATTCACTACACGTCTATTGTTCTGACAAAAATGTGGACAAACGACTCACAGTGGAGCTAACAGCACCACGGCCACCAAACAGGAGCTTCATCTCGTCACAAAACGCCGATCGACATCAAAAAGTCAGCAGCGTCTGGGTCACCAGGAGATACATATCAGATCTCTCACAGGGGACAACACCACAACACTAACCTCCCTTAATTAGCTTAGTTATATAACCTTCAGCGTTCAGCTCAGTATGTAACATGCACTGAAGACTGAAACAGACCCTGAGGGGAAGTCGAGGATTGCCAAATCACTGCCTTGCGCACACACCAACAAAAAAATGACACATCATCATGTATGTGGACATGAAATGTTGGGATGTAAAAATGGGTCAAAAACATAGTTTGGCCGGTGGATATGACGTGTTTTTACAGTGCCTACATGCGGATAAACAAACATATTATCATTATTATTACACAACCAGCTTCACGGGCAGCCAGCAGTGACTGACTTTCTTCGGGGTTACCTTACTGTTGGTGCAATAGGGTGTTATATTTCCACACTGCACCTCTTTTGGCTTTTGCAAAGCTTCCAAGGGTGATTAAATTCACTGTAGCACTCAGCAGCTGTGCTGCTGTTATTCCTCTGCAGTCTCTCCGCCAGAGCTAAGCTGCTTATTACAATACCAGCGGGAGAAGTATAACACCGCTTTGGAGTTAAAAAGGTCTACCTCAAAGTCCAAAATAAAACAGCCTTTTGTCTGAGGAACTAGATGACTGTATGTAGTATGTAAATCTATTTGTGTATGTGACTCACCTGCAACCCCGGGTGTCATACTGCCTCATACTTTTGATGAAGTGGACTTTCTTTGGCACCTTGGGTCCAGGAGAACCGGAGACATTCCTCAACCTGTAAAAAGACACAAAGCAGATCGCTTCATTATTTAACATATCCATACAGACAATGATGTGGCTGTGCTGTAATCTGGACTCTTTACATCAGAGATTTAGTGGATTCATTGGGTATTTTCTCATATTATGAGTCTGACAACTGCTGATATGGAGTTATGTCATGTTTTAAAGCTGGAAAATACTGCAAACCTCTGGTATAAATTGGATTTAACCTCTCATACATGCGTTACAGATCACTAACACTACAACAAAGATGAAAGTGAAGCTTCAGCCTGCTGCTTTCATTTCATGCGGAAGTCAGCAGTCAGTTTAAAAGGCCCCCGGTGGAGGTGGAGGTGTTGGTGGAGGTGTCTCACCTCTGCCGTGAATCCACAGTGTTGCCGGCCGGCACAGGGCTCAGCGCGGTGGGCGTTGACTTGACCCGGGAGCAGAGCTGGTGTCCCCCGGACACAGGAGACATAGGGGTGTCCGGGGTTAGCGTCTCGGTCGTGCTGCCACCCTCCAAAAATACCTCATTGGCCCCCACGGTGCTGCTTGTAAGTCCCGGAGACATTACCAAAGAAGGTCGGGCAGGACTGACCACCCCGGGCAGACTGGAAGAAGAGCCACCACCGCCGGCCGCGGCCGGTTCTGTCACCTGGGCGACCGCTTCTTGTCCCTCCGCCGGCGGGGGCAAGACCGACGCGTCTCTGTCCTCGAGTCGGTGCTCCTCGGCGTCTTTTGGGTCGGCAATCCCATCGTTAACCTGACACTGGGGGCGTCCGTCGAGTGAGATGTTATTAAGGAACAGGAGAGCCGCCTGTCTCCTCCGGGAATCCTTCGCTTTCCTCCGGTGTTCCCGGCGGATCTTGGCCGGTTTGCCGTTAGCGCCTGTGGACTGCAGACCGCAGACAGCGGTCGCCATTCTAGTTTGAAATGTGGCCGTTGGGCGCATAAGCAACGAGTGACTGCTAACAGCGCGTTGACCCCGCCCCCTATCCACACGCTGATTGGCTGCCTGGTAATTATGCGAACTAAACAATGTGAATCCGCGCATGTGATTGGATGATACATATATTATGCAAAAATATTCTTGTTGCTCGTAGTTGATTGGGTGTAGTAAAATAGTGGGAGGGGCGCTGGAGACAAAGAATGTATTCATCAAATTCAGCTGGATGATTAATTAATTTATATTAATATGAGCTGATTAAACCACAGCATGAATCTAATTATACAAAAATATGATTAATTAATTACTTATATAATAATTATTTATTTGTCTATTCTTGTTTCTATCCTTTTTTTTTACACCATTTCTAATATGACAAATTGTAGAATCTTACAGAAATATATTTAATTATGACTGTTCCTGTGTTATAATATGATTCAAGTACAAAAAAGAAAATTTCTACATTCAAATTAAAGGTCCAGTGTGTCTCTATTTACAGAAAATGTCAGAATATTCATAACTATGTAACTTAACTTAACTTAAATTTAGACTTTAAAGGTCCAGTGTCTAGGATTTAGTGGCATGTAGCAGTGTAGTTTCTGCCGTAAAACACACTTTAAAAAAAAGGAAAAGTCCCTATCTAGAGCCAGTGTTTAATTTGTCCATTCTAAGCTAATGTAGAAACATGGTGGTTCAACCACTGACAGTATAAAGAATGGACAGTGTATGTGAGACATCACACACAGGTTTCTGAAGATCCGCTTTCAAGGTCAAAATATGTGACTCTGGCCGCCGCCATCTTTGTAGTCCTGCCTTTTCCGGCTAATCTAAAAACTGACAAAGTTGTGGATCGTCAGTGAATCTGAGGTGGGTAAAATTTATCATCGGTGTGAATTATAATAAATTAAATGGATTTTGATCTACCAGTCCTATTAGGTAAATGGTCTAACGGGTAATTTGTAGTTCTTTCTAAGATTCAGGCAGGTCAGGCCTGTGGTTTCCAAACTGTTACCACATCAGAGTGTTTTCTGTTTTCCACCAGTCATCTATTTAGCATTTGCAAACAGGCCAGATGACTGTGAAACTGAGCTGCTTGTTCTCTCATTTCACTGCGACAACAGCAGTTAACACAGGACAGTTTGCACCGGACTTTGACTTTGGTTTCACACCCCCATTGACTTGTAAACACGAAGCTTGAGTCTATTTGTCCGGGGACGGAAGCTGAAGCGTGAAAGCTTTTCCGTCTCCTCAATGGAAGTGATCAATAGAGTAGCCTGATGGAAATCCTGCATGGGCCTTCCTTCCTTTGGCAGTTGAGGATAATTAACAATGATAACATCATGCCAACCCTCAGTGGATATACAGTATGCGGTGATGACACGTTCAGAGCCTCTAATCCACTGATCCACTGTAGCAGAGAGATGGGATTAGACTCAGCCCAATCAGAACGATCTGCCTCATTATATCTATCTATCTATCTATCTATCTATCTATCTATCTATCTATCTATCTATCTATCTATCTATCTATCTATCTATCTATCTATCTATCTATCTATCTATTTCTGTGTAAGAAGGCACAAACAGCAGAAGTCAGGTAAACACATTGCTCTTTATTTTAGCAACAACAACATACTGAAATTGTCTTCACCTTCCTGTTAATCTTTTTTTTTTCTTGCTCTAACAGCAACAGTCTGGCATGACCAGTTTAAGGCTTTTTGATTCTAGCTTTGTGTTTGTGTTTGAGGTACAGCCTCGCCCAGCTCCTGCCACAACAAGCCCATTTCATGGTACACCGTGTGGGTATAGTGATGGATTTTAAACATTTAGCACCATAGTTGAAGAAGCCTCTGGCTTTGTTACTGCAAACAGAGGTGGTTAAAGGTGCTCTGTGGGCTGTTTTTTATTTCTTTCAGTGTCATCTGGGAAATAAAATGAGCTGACTGGACAGTGTTTACAACAAAACTGTCATATCTCAGTAACACAATTTTAAAAAATAAATTAACTTAAATGCACATGGCAGGACTCCTTCTTCCCCTTTCCCTTTCACATACACTCATACACATGCTGGTATGTGAGCTCACATACATACACGCAAACACACACAGACACACACACACGGTTCAATTTCCTTTTGTGACTATAGAAAAACAACCCCAAAAAAGAAAGTACACTTTATTTTACAGGTCCTTTAAATTAGGGAGGAAGGTTCCTGGAAAGAAGTTTGTAATTTAGCAATAATTATAATTAAAACTGTTTTTTGTACTGGGCACTTCACATTCATGGAGGTTGCCACTTGGTTTAAATGGAGAAAAGAAAGAAAAATCATGGCTAAACTAACACTGTTTCCCTAAAATTTGTACCAAATTAAAAGCTTCTTTTTAGGATCATTTTAAGACCTGTAAAATTAAGTGTCTCCAAAAAATACCACATGCCTGTACCATCGATAATATCAAAGCTATTCTGTTAGGAGTCCGGAGTCTGCAGCTATTTTTTTTTTCTTCTTTTCTTTTTTTTTTTAAACATTTTTCAGACAACAAAGTATGGATACAGTACAATTACAGACAGTGCTGTCCCTCTGAAACATCCTCCTCATTGTACAGTTTAATTTACATATAAATTAACCTTTCGCTGTGTAACGGTGAATGTAAGTATGAAAATACAACTGTTGAGAGAGTCCCATCTGTAGAATACATCCTGTAAATGTAACTCATAATGAAGCTATTGTTCAGTGCGTACACATTCTGTATGAAGGTGTGTCTTATTTGAATAATAGTGGATGGCATGTCCCCAAAACAACTTGTAAACACACACAAATATCTTTTTTTGTTTTTTGTTCTAGCTTACCTCAAAAAAACAAAACAAATATAGTACCACAGGAATGTTGTAAATCCCACTAACAGCATGAAAATGCTCAAAGCCTCGTCACAAATAATCACATTTTCAACTGTTTTTACATTCAACTCAAATGTTGCTTTTGAAACCACCCTTCAGATTTGAAGCAGCATCCTTCAGAGACTCCTTCAACATGAGTGAATAACTTATGGAAAATCGTGATTATGATTATCACTGCCTGTGTTGTGTTGTGTTGTGTTGTAGACTGCAGTGTTGTAGTCAAGACCAGCTAAACCGAGACCGAGTCAAGACCAAGACCAGAGTGTATCAAGACTGAAACAAGACCAAGACTTGGAGGGGTTGAGACCAAGTCAAGACCAAGTCAAGACCAAGACCCGAGTGTATTGAGACTGAAGCAAGACTAAGACTTTGAGGGGTTGAGACCAAGTCAAGACCAAGTCAAGACCAGACAGTATATATTCAACTTAGATAGCTTAGTGTAAAATTATTTTATTTTTGAGGAGCTGCAGTTTTTTGCACTTCTTCGTTAGCATCACAAGTTACACATTATTAGGTGATCAATGGGAACCAGTTGTGGTTTTGACCGGTCTTAAAATAAAATCCTGAGTCCTCTTTATCGGAAACTGATACAACAACAGAGGTGGTCTTGAGACCGATCTCGAACACTATGACACTGGTAGATTGTGTCTATCATCTCCACTCTTGATGTTTCGGTTCTAGCTGCCATAAATAATCATGCATGTTGAAGGCTCGTCTCTGTCGTCGACAGCATCGTCACCGAGGAGGACTTTCTGCCTCTGATTGATAATCGTACTTCTCCGCCTACCTGTGCTTCTCTCTAAGTTAACGCTGACCTCTTTCCTGTACCACGTCCTGACCTGAGAAATGATACAGAAACCAAAATATGCACCATCATTAGACAACATCACAGAACTTTGCCTTTGTTAAAAAATAAAGACACCACCACCGCCGCCGCCACACTCCGCCCCCTTCTTCGCCTGACAGTACAGAGAGCGCTCAAGAAGTAGGCGTGGAGCTGCTCGGTGAGAGTCATCCACCTGCCGTTTTTTAAATTTAAGGCAGGGTGTCCACATGGCAGCAAGCTGAGTCACAGCATCTTCAGCTCAGCACATCACACGGTGGTTTCGTACTCCATCACTTCTTTGGGTGTGCCCAGACAGCGGTACTGAATCCTTGGCGTGACCGGGGCGGCACTTTCGAGCACCAGGATGGTTTTACGCAGCCGGCGGTCGATGAAGTGAGCGTCCCAGGCAGGATACTTCTTCCTGGGGAGGTCTATTCGGATGACAGGCCCCTCAGTCCTGGGTGTGAGGTGGGTGACCGGGGCCTGAGCTCCCCGAGGTGGTCGTACCTGAAACACATCTCCATCTACCCCAGGACCCTGCTCTCTTTCAGACCCTTTAGTTCTCTGAAGGGTCCTGGGGGGGCTGCTCACCAGATCAGGGGGTAGGCTGGTAGCCGGGGAGGCCAGCATCTCTACAGGTACCTCCTTCTCCACAATATAGCCCCACCCTGAGACTGGGCCGTCAGGGTGCAGCAGACAATAATACACAAACATGAAGAAGGTGCCCAGAGCATAGCTGCTGGCCACTATGCACACCATGATGACGGCGTAGAAGTCTGAGGTATGAGGGCCGCGGTACAGGTACCAGATGGTGGTGAGGGCCACGTTCTCGATGAATACAGTCAGGCTGTAGATGAGCATCCTGCAGCGAGTGCGACCCTCTCTCACGCTGAACCAGCAGAACACGTACACGATGCCCACCATCATGTTGTAGATGATCTCCTCCCATTTGGACATGCAGAAGTCCGTCTCGCCTTGAATTATCCAAAACGTCATGATGCACCAGTGGGCCACGATGAAGATGCCAAAGTAAAGCTGGAACACGGAGGCAAAGAGGGCGAAGGCCAGAGTGCGTGCCCCGATGGTGAACAGGTGCCAGAGAATCTGAACTATGACGGCCTTGTAAGACATGGGTAGCTTATCGTCTCGGGAGTCTCTCAGGACTTTCTGATAGGAGGCGATCATCCAGGAGAGAGATATCAGCGAGGCAGACGCTGAAAGCCCTGGAGAGACAAGAGAAGATTGAGCAATAGAAGTTAGACAGGATTTAAACACCTCGGGGTTGCTGTCTTATCATTTAGCACAGCGAGGATATATATTTCCAGCTCTGTAGGGGGGCCCCGATTGAGGCGACTGATGTGACTCATCATGCTCAGCGTGGGCTGCAGACGTATGATTGACTGATTGGTCATTTCGGGGGCACTCACCCTGAAGCGGCAGCACCTGACTGGCTTGGATCATGATGCTGAGCTGCAGCACCAGCTGAGGGGCGCTCTTCAGGAAGGACTCGAGCAGACGCAGCATGCTGATATCGGCGCTCTCGAACATCATGCGCCAGTAGTAGTGACGCCGCTCTGGGTCTCTGTGCCAGCGGCTCTGCACGCCCAGATACAGAGCGTGGACATACCTGTGTATCAGAGAGACACATTCCTCAGTTTAGAACATGAAGGCTTAATGTTGTGCTTCAAATACTTTTGGACATCAAACAGAGACTCTCAGAAGTCAGTACTTATTATTCCAAACTCTGGGAGCTGTCAGTAGTTCTTGCCAAATACTGCTTGCTTGCTCCTCTAGGATTTAGATTAGACTGCAACTGAACTAAAGAGCTCTGTAGTTTTAATTTTAGTACAGACATCCGAGGGGTTGAATGTAGAGCGTGGCTGCAATTTCTTTGCAAATAAAATCTGAGCTGAGCGTGAGGCGCCGAGGAGAGAAAAGACTTCCAAATAAACGCTTTCAATCCAGTCTTCATATCGAAGGTTAGGAAGAGAAAAGAAAGGAGCTCGCTGTAAATCCCTTGTTGAACTCCAGTGCTTTGCTGACATGTGCATGTAGTCCACCCACCCCCCTCCATCTCAGCCTGTTCTATAATGACCTTGTATAACACACACGCACACATCATTTTGTAGACACATGCACCGTACCAACATACAGTACCGGTCTAAAGTTTGGACACACCTTCTCATTCAACGGTTCTTCTTATTTTTTACACAGTAGATTAACACCAAAGACAGGTGTTAAAGAAACCAGAACGTGTTTTATATTTTAGATTCTTTAAAGTAGCCACCTTCTTCATGAGGTGGTCACCTGGAAAGGTTTTCAATGAACAGGTGTGCCATCATTTGTGTTGTACTGAGGTACTGTTGGCAAACAGTAGTAGTAGTGGCAGCTTGATTCAACTACTAATCCATATTATTGCAAGAATCACTGAACTAAGTAAAGAGACGACAGTCCATTGTTACTTTAAGACATGAAGGTCAGTCAGTCTGGAAAATATCAAGAACTATCAAGAAGATATCCTTAAGTGTAGTTGTAAAAACCATCAAACACTCTTCACTTAACGACACCAGATTAGAGTTTACATAAATGCTTCACAGAGTTCAAGTAGCGGACACATCTCAACGTCAACTGTTCAGAGAAGACCGTGTGGGAATCAGGCCTTCATAGTAGAATTGCTGCAAAGAAATCACGACTGAGGGAGACCAAGAACAAGAAGAAGAAGAAGAGAAATCTATCTGTGGTCAAAACTTCTTTGCTCTGAGTCAATATCTGAGTTGTATGTTTCGAACCTTCATGTCTTTGTGGGATGTGGAGAAGGTGAACGGATCGTGTAGGAGCCAAAATGTGTACATAGTTAGAGTTGTTTGAGTTTTTTGTTGTCTGGATCACCTTAACTTCTGGTAATTGGCACAGTTTGTGGAAATAGATAGATAGAAGATAGGCTCCAATATTTTCATGTTGACCATATCATCACGTATCATCTCGTAATACATTATATCATCTTGTATCGTATAGTTTCATCGAGTTAGTTAGTGGATAGTGGTCGCTACAGATGGTATCTACATGTGCGGATAAGCGGGAGAAGACGAAGACGAAGACTACCATAGTATTCTGCACTAAGCATAATCATATTTCCCCAAGAAGGAGAGCGATGCATCACCTGGCCTTCACAATCACCCAGCTGAGATGGTTTAAGATGAGTTGGACAACATGTAAACTCCTTCAAGACTGTTGGAAAATCATTAGGAGAACACCAATACCTTGAAGAATCTAAAATTTAAAACATATTTTCTTTGTTTATATCATTTCATGTGTGTCCATTCACAGTCTTGATGTCTTCAGTGTGAATCTACAGTGTAGAAAAAACATTGAATGAGAAGTTGTGTCCAAACCTTCGACTTAGTACTGTAGTACTATAGTCCCACCCCTCCTCCATCTTAGCCTCTTCTGTAATGACCTTGTATAACTAACACACATCATTTTGTAGACACATGGCGCTGTGCAAACATATTTCTGCACTAATGTGTTGACACCTTTTTGTCCCCTGTATAAATATGTAATGTGTAAATGATTAACTTTATCGCTACACGCCAACTAAGTGTTTGAAAAGGACTGGTGGTTGCCACGGAGGACTGACGCTATAAATGTCTCAGTAATTGCCTTGGGGAGAAGGGTCAGAAGAGCCCTATGTCAACAAGCCCAGTGAACCACAGGGGAGTTTGCGTAACCCTTTTTTTGTTCTTGTTCCTGCTACACAAAGTGTGCCTTGGGATGTAACACACTGAGAAAATGGAGCGTACATGGAGTAATGAGGGTCAAAGACTCACTGCCACACACTATCTGTAACACAATCCCATCTCTGGTGCGCTGACATTTAACTCTCGTAGCTAAGCGAGGGCCCAAATTGATCCTGGTTCACCTGCCTGACCGTGTATCAGTGACGGATCATTCCTGACTTAGCAGCTGAGGGTAAAACACACAGCGGTAATCCTCTTAATGTGCAGACACGCCGGTCTGAGAGCAGCGATGAATGGGGAGCACACAACAACAGCTTTAATGGCATTACCGGTAATTCTGTGCCGCCACAATGTTTTAATGTGCTCCTGGACACACTCACACATAAGAAGTCTGCGCCTCCGGGAGGAAATAAGGAATCAATATATATTACCCATAGGGCTGTCTAAAGAGGCAGGAAGAACAGAGAGCGAGAGAGAGAGACCACAAAGTCAGACACAAGCCAAAACAGCTGATTTGCATCTGATTTCATCATTATACACGATTCTGCAACATCCCAGCAAGTCTATAAAACTTGTCTTTGAATATCACTATCTAACCCTCCTCCCACCACAGTTCAGCTGAATGCCTCCTTCTGACTGGCAGCAGTTCAAGCCTGTCAAAACCTATCAGGGCACTGGAGGCTTGAGCTCTGCCTCACCATCACTCACTGACCTACAGACCTACTACTACCATCCGAGTGAGAGTGATGCCAAAGTGTGCAGTGGTTTGTTTTTTTTAACGAAGTAATTAAACATGTTTGGACTCTGTGAAGCTGCTGGGAGATTTGAGAATATGGATTTTACAAACATAAAGAGAAGAAAGCCTCAAGCTAAGAGCTGAAAATACACCAGACAATGATAAGATAGGGAGGCGGGTACACACACACACACACACACACACATCACTGCAAATAGGCAGCAACTCTCATGACATTTATGACTATTCATTTTCCTCAGCAGCAGACTCCTTCATGCACAAACCCCCCTAGGACAAAAGGTTTTCATGTATTTCTCTATACTTGATGATTTTCCTGGGAGATGATTGACCTAAAAGCCCATCTGGGTGTTGTTGGGGGTGGGTGGGTGGAGTCTGATTCTCCCTTTTTCAAGCTGGGGAAACGTCAAACAATACAAAAAGACATTTTGGGTACAGTCCTCCTTGAATGATTACAGGGAAAGATACAGGGAGTGATGCTGGTCTTGCATGCACACATTAACACACATAAAGGCATAATGTGTAGATATCACCCCCACCCCATCACACACACACACACACACACACACACACACACACCACACACACACACACAACACACACACACAACCCTCCTCAGACTTACCTCCAGACCTGTGCCAGTTGAAATATGTGAATGATGGCCTGGAAGAGCCACATGAAGACTCTGCAGCAGCCCCGGGCTCCTCCCCCGGTGCCCGGCCCTGGCAGCACCCCGGCCGCGGCAGTGCGGCCAGCGCCCTGCTCTCCGCTGTCCTTGGTGCTGAAGTCGCTCTCCTCCGCTCCCGACGCCGCTACCACGGCGGCCGCAGCCGTGCCGCTCTCGACGGTCTCCGAGAAATCGTAGGCGAACCATCGGAAGCTCAACACTTGCACGACCACGGACGGGACTATCACAAAGACCAGAGTCAGTGCAAAGCACCAGTAGTCCCTCCTTAGGTAGTAGTCGGCGGCCAGCCACAGGTCTGAGGCCCCGTCCGAGAAGAAGACCAAAAGGGCGCACAGCGTCCAGCAGCAGTCCGGGAGGGAGTAGCGTTGCTCGGCGGGTGGACGCTGCGGAGGCCGTGGGTCCGACCTGGAAGGACACTCGGGTGGGATTTCGTTTCGTAGAGAGACGGGTGCACCATCCGATTTCGCGGCCATGTTTGTTGTAGGGAAGAGAGTGAGTAAGAGATGGGAAAATGATGGAAGGGGGGAGGGGGGTCGCCGTAGCCTGTCGGTCTGTATGCATGCGTGCGGGAGAGAGAGGGAGGAGGCAGGCAGGGAGGGAGGGAGGAGGGAGGAGGGCCAGGGTGAGGTGAGAGAGATGGGGAGTCACCGCTCATCAATCAGCAGTGATGATGATGATGATGATGATGATGATGAAGAAATAGGCTTTTAATTGAGACCATATAAAAAGCTGCAGGTCTGTCCCGATGCACAAAATGTTTCTCTGCACCAAAGGAGGCTGAAACAGGTTGATATCAGTCATCCTCCTGCACAGGTAGCAGCAGCTGGACCAGATGTTGTAGTGCAACACACCTACAAATACTTACAAGCTTTTAAAGTCACACTTATGTATGTATCATCTGATATTCAGCTGTTACCTGTTTATATTTTTAATCTGGCTTTTACCTGAACTACATGAAAAACATGTTCTATTTGATCTATTTATACATTTTAATGAGTTTTATTGTTTCATTATTATTATTTTACTATTATACATTTTACTGGGGGTTTATATTATATATATATATTATATATTATATATATAATATAATATATATTATTATTTTTTTTTTTTTTTTTTTTTAATCATTTTTTTACCTGCCTCTGGTGTTTCCTCACTGCAAGATGATGAGATGGTGTATGTGTTGGTGGGTTATCGTGTGGAGCACATTGTGTTACAAATAAAGTCTGATTGATTGATTGATTGATTGATTGATTGATTGATTGATTGATTTAACTTATTTAACCTTTATTTAACTAGGAAGGGTCTCATTGAGTCCTGGTCAAGACAGGCAGCAGCACAAACTAAGAACAAGTCAAATTAAAACAGATACAAGACAAACAGACAATATTACAACACATAGCAATCTAAAAATAATAATAATATAAATACAGTACAAGCCATGAATCCAACATCATTAGCTGAAATGACACCCCAGTGATTTAGTCTCTAGGTCTTTCGATGTTTGTTATTGTTAATCAGTAACAAGCACTAAAAAATATCACAAGTAAAATGATTTATTATGCAGAACATGCCTTCTGTTACTTACATATTAATATATATTATTAATTATTATACATTATTGCATGTAAATGTGCAACATAAGATTGTCACAGCAGCTCAAGTTGGATAAGAAATATATATTAAAAAGTCATGCTGGTGTTAAAGAGTCTGACAGCTGTTGGAATGAAGGACCTGTGGTAGAGCTCCTTCATACATGGTGGGAGCAGCAGTCTGTAGCTGAAGGAGCTGTTTAAGACCTCCACAGTCTCCTGCAGGAGGTGAGAGGAGTTGTTCATGATGGATGTCAGCTTTACTAACATCCTCCTCTCCACTTGGAGACAGAGTCAGTCAGTCCAGGAGAGAGCTGGACCTCTGGACCAGTCTGTTGAGTCTTTTTCTGTCTCTCACTGGACCTCAGTCTTTTCCAAGTGGAGGCGACTTTGACCCTTTTTATACAGTAGCACTTTGTTTTATAGTGCAGGTGGAGTTACTTTTAAATACTTTATAAGGGTGGATAGCTGAGTCATGGTTCGCCCAGAGGAGGGTCACAAGATACAGTAAGTCTAAGAGGTCATAAGATGGTTACTAGCCCAGGAAAACATACATTTATATTAATATTTTGGACATTTCACACAACTCAGAAGGACTTCTTTGTATCCTCACTTTACGTGCAAGATTGACTGCAAACCTCCAACACTTACATGAGTCCAACTGTATGAGTCATGTGTTCTGTTAGATTTTGGTCCACGTTCTTGAAATATATCGGTACTAGTCTGGCAATGAAGGGTTTGGCAGACGACAGTAATGATCTGACACATTGTATGAACACATTACTGACGACAACATGATGTGTGTGCTTGAGTGTTAGTGATGCTGTACTGTACAGAAATGTAGACTGTAGATGCTCTAATGGATTTTACTGTCATTTATTAGACTGTTTTTGCTGTGCACGATGGCCTCACTCCATCCTTTGTTATCATTTCATTTATCTGTGTCCTTGTGTTTAAGTGTTTATCTGTACTGATTATAGTGGAGTACAAACCTTTGATACTTGCCTTGAACGGGGATGTTCAACTGTCCTTTAATACTGTCTGAAAAAAATAATCTATTTGTTAAAAAGGAGAAAATACTTAATAAAAGTTCGTATTTAGTCACACAAAATGGAAATACAGCACATAAATTCACTTTACTAAAGTACTAGTTCCTCAAAATTGTGCTAAGTTACTTCCCATCAGTGCTTAGCTCAAGTTCAGAGGCACATTATCTTTACAGTATTTGCACCTGTTGTGGTTTATAACATTTATGTGGCTCTGTACAGACTGTGGAAACTCGCCTTCTTTGGTAAAGTACAATATTAAATGTGTTCAGTCTAAATAATCTGTATGCTCTGGTGTATAACTTCACTTCTTACAGCACCAACCATGTACTCATGTTATATTTGCAGTGTGTTTAAGACATCTTAAAGTGTGTCTCACTGAGGTGTGAGTCCACCATCTGACCAGTTTCTATTCTGCTTTCACTGCCTCCACCTCTGGGTCTACAGTCCGGGTTTCCTCTCTCTCTGCTCCTTCCCGTCTTGGCTCGAGCCTCCTTGCTGCAGGTCAGCTGACTCAACTCTGATGACTCCAGCTCAGGCCAACAGGAAACACTACAGCACCATAACATTTCTAATTAACGTAGTACTAAATGTAAGAAGTAAAAGGTGTATCGTAACCCTCATACAGACATTTGAGACTTTTCAATGAGGAAACAAACAGACCAAAAATAATGAAAATGTACTAAAATTTAATCATTCATAAAAGCTGGAAAATCATCTGTGACAGCAATATTAGAGTTGGTTTAGTACAATATATTTTCAGCCTCAAGACACAAATCAGAACACACCATTTTCCCCCCATCAGTCTATAAAATACTAATTTCCTTAGCTTTATTATGCAAAAATGGAAGTAGAATATATTATGGGAAACGTGGAAGGCTTGCAGCTTTCAATATAAAACAAAGTCACTTAGGAAAGATGTTATCTCATCAGTACACATCCTTTGTAAGTAGGCGCGAGTAACTTACGGACAATGATGCATCTCGTTGGACACCGTTAGTGCAGAAATGTATGAGAAGGCCAACATTTCACATGTTTTCTTTTGCAAAAACAAAATGCCAAAGATTGATGTTATTCTCAATAAAAACATTTTAGTTCCCATATATGGACTTTAAATCCACGGTCTTTTCTTTTTTTTTTTTTACACTGATATTTCCAGAAAGACACCTTGGAGAAGAAAACTTAATAAAAACAGAGTTGTCATCAGGCTGACGATACAAAAAAAAAAAAAAGTGGATGTCTTTGCCGTTAAAAAGCAGAGAAGAGAATCTTGAATATGTGCCGTCTCCTGCCATTTTGCGAGTGGTGAAGTATCTGTCAGCCTTTTTTTTTTTTTTTTTTCAAAATGCTCTGGAGAGGACTTGGAATGCTGGCACGATCCACCGGGAAACAGTTAATCATTACAAGTTTCTGTAAGCAAGAAGAAAAACATCAGCATGTATTAAACACTGTAGAGTGTGAGCTGAGAAAGAGGCGCCTCAGTTCATGAGACGCACTGACCAGGTTTTTCACGTGATAAAACTTTAATTTATCCCTCTCCTCTTCCTCGCTCTTGTACCTGCTGCACTGCTCTGCATGTTTAGTAAAACAATGCCTCTGACATTGTACCCTTATGGGCGAATCTCACTGGTCTCCATCACGTTGCGGCCGTGACGCTGTTTTGGTCCGTTCAAACTCCACCAGGAGGGTTTCAGAAGTCTTTGTCGCTCAGATTTGGTAATTTTTCTGGTTTATGTGCTTCTAAATGTGTTGCATAGTTTTTGCGGACACTGTCAGAGAGGTATTAATTCTACTATGTGTTTATTATTGATGTCGTAGTAGTGTTAAACTGGACTGCATTATATTGAGAGGCCACCCCATTTACATACAAACACTTCTGTACAACAACAGCGACCTCAGTAATTAATACCTCTCTGACAGTGTCAACAAAATCTGAAACATTATAAGCTTCATAACAGCTGATGTTATGGCAGAGTTGTTGTATTGGAGCACATTGGATTTTACCTAATGAAGTGGACGGTCAGTGTGTAATAATAGTACAGTATAGTTGCAGTGCTCCGACAGCAGGTGGAGCCACATCATCCATGAAAGGATTCATTAAACATCGTCAATTCTTTGTTCACAGTAAAAGGTGAAACCCTGAAATGGATTTTCACACATTAAGTTTCAGTAAACTGATCGACGCTGTACAAATGTTTCACGTACAGATCAAACCTCAATGTAAAAAAAGGGACTAAAGATGTCGTTCATTAATTTAATCGCCTCAAAAAGATTTAGTCTTAAACCTACAGAGATGATTTATGAGTCATCATCCATTTACAGAGTTTATCCTGTTAATAACAAAGCCAACACTTCAGACTGATGTTATCTCATCGGTACACTTCCGTTATGAGCAGCAACTTGTGGGTAATGATTCATCTTCACATCATCACGTTTTCTCTAAATTTGACCTTGTAGCTGCAACACACACGCAGACATTCCTGCTTTACTAATTAGTGCGATAAACCTCCAAACATTCAGTGACAAAGCCGGAGCTCAGCGAGCTGCGGGAGCTCCGCTTATGTCTGGAATAAATTTTGTTTCGACACCCACTCACCTGGCCTGAAGCTACTGTGGGAGGGCATTTTAGAGCAGTGTGCAACTCGACTTCTTTTTTGTCTTCTTCTTTTCCATCGGCGTTTTTCTGTTGATCTGTCGCACCAGATCATAGAAAATCTACAAAGGACAAGAAAAGTTTCAACATTTATGCTCCAGCAAAGAACAACAGGAATGTTGGGGGGGGGGGAAATGGAGGTTTGCAGATCTGAAGCTACAACAAAGTCTCCTAGACAGTCACATTTATTGGCATTGTTGAAGCAGAAAAGTATGAGAAATTAACCTGCAACTATTTTAATGATTAATAAATGGTTTTGAATCATTTTTCAGTTACAAAAATTGCAAAAAGTCTTGATTCGTAGCCTCTCTAATGTGAATATTTTATGGTTTTCCTGATCTTATTATAGTAAAATAAATATCTTTGAAGTTTTGTCACTTTGGGAAACCGTGACGGGCACAGTCACTGTCACAGATCGATCAGATGGTGAAAGGGAAAAGCTCAGTGAGCCAACTGAAGCAGATTGTGAGTAAACACCAACATAAACCCCTTTTCTGTTATACAGACTGCTTCATGATACATCAGGTCACGGATCTCTTGTTTACACTGAGAACAGATGTTAGCGCAAAGCAGTGTCAGATCCGTGCTGAAGTGAGGTGAAGAACGTGGGGATGCAGAGCTGGATGTAAGCGCTGTTACAAACCATGAGGACCGTCTGAAATCGTGGGGAATGTAACAGTGCTAACCAGGCTACAGAGGGAGTATAGAGAGTGCAGCATCACAGAGGCGTGGCTGAATGAACTCGCTAACTACTGACTCGTTGGTAACTATTATTTTCAGGATATCTGGTAATTTCTAATCAATGTCCGGGGATTTCAATAACCGGAAAACTAGATTTTCCAGGATGCGTGGGGACTCTGGATAACTGCATTCAATCCTTTTTGTACTCTGTGTTCTTTGACTCATGACAGTAGCCGATCTGTGTCTGGTGTATTTGACGGAGTTCAGAGTTCAGTGTGCGGAGACGCCACCAAAACATACGAAAGTATGGCGATAAAACACGCCTGTTGTGTCTGATGAAAAGCGGAAAGATATAAAAAGTACAGTTTCTGTTATTTCTGTTTTATTATTTCCTCTTTCAGGTTTGTTTTATTTACATTTAATTGTTCAGTTCTTCGTACGGGTGCAAGGGAGAAGTGTAGATGACCTTTCTGTTGTTAGTTTGTTGTCCCACACTCGAAGCACTTTGTCTTTTCCCGTTATTTGTTTGGCTTGTTTTGATTCAGTATTTGAGGTGTAGTTGAGGATACACAGTGTACTGGTACGTTTGAACATCGACCTACTTGGTGCTGGTCATTGTACACAATATTTGAAACAGCGGAACAGCGAAAAGGAATCGTTAGTTGTAGCGACCGAAGACATTTCACACGACTTACCTCATTAACATTGATCTTTGATTTAGCTGAAGTCTCTAAAAAGGCACAGTTGTTCCACTGACGGGCCAGGTTCTGCCCCTGCTCCTTGCCAACCACACGCTCGTCCTCCAGGTCACATTTGTTTCCCACCAGGATCATGGGAACCTGACGGATCAACAGACATGACAAAGTATATTTAACACAACGCTGACATGGCTTTGTGCTGGTTTATGATCTCACACAGTCAGACTGTTTCAGCAGAAACGAGAGCTTCATCAAGAAACGCAGACCAAGTAAGCGGCCTACTATGAATAAATAAAGCACACGCTCAGCGTGTCGTATCGCTCTAAATTAAGAGATGAATAGGCCGAGACTGAAAGTGGCAGATAGCATCTAACAACAGCTCTGACATTTCCACCCTGTCGCTAAGTTCCTGCCCCCCTCGGCTCTGCCCTCTTTCCCACAGAGACGACTTTAATGAGCGAGTGATGAGCCAAAGTGGAGACACCGGCAGATTATACAAAGAAACACCAAAAGGTTATCACAGAGGAAAAACTCTCCACAGACGGAGGAGGCGTCTGAAAGAATGACACGAGCTGCTTATATAGCAAAGAATAAAAAGAACATTTTAATACGAGATCTGTTTCTCGTGTTTCTTCATGCTTTGAAGATTTGTTGTTTTACTTTGTTCTGGATTTTAGTAAACTGAATATTTTGGGTAAAAGACGACTCGACAAGTGGTAACCTCTCTGGCTGTGAAGTGTATTAAGTCTTAAAGTTATGCAGAATTAACAGTGTGGTTGTTTTGATTGACAGGTGGGTGTTGTGACAGGTGGGTGTTGTTACAGATGGCTTGTTGTGATGATGATTCACGTCTTTGTCCATTTTCAGATTAGCCAAGAGGCGGATGAGGCAGACAGCCAACATGGGATTGAGATTTTCAGAGCAGCTCTTCAGAAAGCTACATGTGACGTCATGCATACGCCGTCCAGTCTTTATACTGCCAGTGGTGTTTTTATCACTTCTGCTTATTCATTTAACAGACCTTTTATTTATTTATTAACATTATTATACAACATTTAACATTGTTTTTATTGCAGTTTTCATGCACTGGTTCTTATTTTTTTGTCCCTTGTGTTCACTTTTTAAAATCAGCTTCCACTTATTTTAATGTTTTATTGTTGTATGGCTGAAATTTCTTCCTCTTTGTGTCTGTTTTTGGGTTTCATGTTTCTATGAAAGATGCTATATAAATTTCATAGTTTCATATTTTGTAAAATCCCTAATTTCATTGATCAAAACAGGATAAAGTGTTATCGTAGATATGTTTTAAATGGGTTAACACTCACGTCCTCAGTGTCCTTTACTCGCAGGATCTGTTCCCGGAGGTCCTGTAGGTCGTTAAACGTCGACTGCGCTGTGATGGAGTACACCAAAGCGAAACCTTGGCCGTTCTTCATGTACAGGTCCCTCATAGCCGTGAACTGTTCCTATAGAAACGATAACGGAGGAGAGAGGCCATCAGCAAACCTGTTTGACATTCATCGTGTACGACGCGTCCTCTGACACCCGTGTCTGACTTGACTTACTGTTCCAGCCGTGTCAAGGATTTCAAGCATACATTGCTGCCCGTCGACCTCGACTTGCTGTCGGAGAAAAACAAACATTGTTCATATTTCATATTTGTATACAGAAATGTAAGCAGCTGTTGGTTGATAAAGTTCAGGAGGTTTAATGAGGTGTGTGTAAAGAGTGTGTGTGTGTGCTCACCTTTCTGTAGGAGTCTTCTATTGTGGGGTCATACTTCTCCACAAAAATGCCTTGCACAAATTGGACTGTCTGAAACGGACAAAAGAAGCAGAGGAAAACATCAAGACAAAATATTATTACTTGTGGCTACTTCCTCCAAAACTATTTCCTAAATTAAAAATATCCTTTGCAGAAATATTGATGACGATTATGATTTATCTCTGGATAGAAGTCACTTGAATTACTCACCAGGCATTATTTATATTCTTAAAGCTGCACAGCTCATGACTACGCCTTCTTTTATGTATTGTGGCCTCTCGAAACATTACGTCAACTCATACTTTTATCTTCCGAACAAAGACACAGTGTCCCACAAAGCAGCTCAGAATCCATCTGATGTTTTATGGAATATTCCTCTTTTATCGTAGACTGCTTAATAGTTACATCAATAACACACACGGCTCAGATGTCTATGCAGTCGTCACTCACCAGTGCTGATTTTCCCACGCCTCCTGATCCCAGCACCACTAGCTTGTACTCGCGCATGGTGGGCTATTTCACTGGACAGCACAAGAGTCTGCGAAAGACGGACAGAGGACACACGTGTTATTTTCAGCTAGCTAAATATAAACAAGCTTTTTAATCCAAATTATATAAACAGGTCATTCCAACTAAATCTGATTGGTCGATTAGACATTTCAAACCTGACTCGTCACTAAAAACATGTAAATAAATGAACCTTTACTCAACTTTCTTTAATGAATATTCTGTATTTCATGGAGCTGTCAGACCTCCTCGCTAATGCAGGAGTGTACCTCGTTTGTGTGCAGCATGTCGGAGATCAAAGTTTAGGGATCTCAGAGAAAATGTGGGATTTTAACTTTACGCTGAGGAGTTATTGGAAATGTTTGCATCACATCCTCCTCATCAGCTGTGCGGTGAGTCGCAAATACAGCGCTACTAGTTTAAAAATAAATGTGGTGTATAAGTTCAGACTTAGTAGATAAATCTGTGGGAAAATTATCTTTTCCTGCAGATAGCGAAGCAGTTTTGTGTTCGCATGTGCGGTTTCTCTAGTCTTAGTTGGCTGGGACTACAAATCGTGTCTGTTGCCACCAAGAAACCGAGATCAGAACGGAAACATTATTCTGAGAACAAATTGCCCCAAAATATAAATAACTTTCTGATTATGTTTTATCTGAGTTGGTAGTTGTTGCATAATCTCAATGTTACATTTGAAGATGTGCTCTATCGTCATTATTGGCACTTCAGTGACACTGGCTTACTGGACGTATCACTGTCGTGCCAATAATGACGGTAAATGACACCCTCTCGTTATTTTAATCCTGTACCAAGGACAATATTATTTTTAACATCATTAAACATAATGTCTTTTGCTGCGGTTGCATTTTCTGACAGCGACACAAAGGGAATTTCCACAAAGAAACAACCATTGAAAGTAACGCATTTTAATGACCCGTCCGGAATCGATTCATATCACATCCCTAATTCAAACATCGCACCAACATTTGAATCTTACTTTAAAATCTCCCGCACAGTGCATTTCATGAACACAGTAACTCATCGGGTCTATTCTATATGCAACAAAGGACTTGCACAATGTGTAGTAACTGAAGTAGTGAAGATAATGACAGGGCTGATGTCAGTGTGAACACCCTGTCAGTACAGTATCGCTACTGACATCATCAGATTAACACGCCGCTCCTCTGCCAAAAAAATGAGCTTTCTTTCCCACCCAATACCAAGGGACCTCAGCTGTCATGACAATAGGGGCGTTGCCTTTAAATAAATAAAAATAAAAAAGAAACCAAGAAGAGCTGAAGGAAACCAAAGACTCCTTAACTCAACTGAAACCCAGTCTGACTCCGTATCGGAGCATCAAAGTGCAGTTAAGTGCCTTTTTAGTGAAAACTGATGTAAGATAAGATACAGAGTGGATCCTGAAAATGACAGAGGAGTCGGAAGGTAAGAGTTCCAGCGCCGCAAATAACCTAATCTCATTACAATACATTGGAGAAAGGCCACAGAGAAATGACCTATCATCAACTCCATCAGCCTGACACAGTTTAAGCTGCGTATGTGGCCTAGAAAACACAGAAGGCAGTCAGGAGAGCCAACACAGGCGTGAAAACCTCAAACAATCTGCAGGCTGTGGTCGGCGTCTTCCACCACGATTTTACATATTGTTGATGTCTTTTTCTGGCTTGTGAAAGTTGGAAATGTTACTGTGAACGCTGGGAAATCAAACTACTTGTCAGTCTGGTTAGTTTCACATGAACATTTCAGATTATTTAAGAGAATCTTTTTACAGTATGAGGATGTGAAATCAGAGAATTTAAGCCCACAGGCACATTTAATAAAACACAATCTTTGCCAATAATCACGTAACAAAACTGTACAGGGGCGCATGTGGAAAAAGTCCCTTCGAGGAGCTTCATTTTAAAAAGCTGCTCTGAAATGCAAATGTCAACTTCATTTGATGTACAAACGTCAAAGAGGGGGTGATACAGAGTAAAACCTAATTTAAGAACCTCTTTGAATCTACTAAAACACACGAGGTCTGTCGGACATTCGTCAAACGTTGAGACAAACAATACAAAAAACACTCTGTCACACTCAAGCGGCATTTGCAATTCTAAACACTACGTATGAAGCAGCACCAGAAACCCACAGTGTGAGACAGGCACACGAGGCTCTCTACAAAGAGCCATTGTAATGACCCTCCTCTACTCAAGTACACCATACAAACAGAAAATGGAGATCAGAGGGTGCATGCATGACCACTGTGCTGAAATCATTACCATGGCAAGGGGGGGGGGCACCTAACGGTGACGCCATGGTGTGCCCGATGCATTTGTTATCCTAAAAATGTACGTGGAGGCAAAGCGCTCTGTATAAAATGTAACGTGGGTATCAACAAGCTTACTTCATCAGATAAGAAACTTTAAGCCTTCCTCTGATTAGATATGAGCCTGGACTCTGAAACATTTCAAGTAGCAAGCACTTGAAGCCGACAACCTTCACCAATCCTACTCATGAATTTTTGCCGATGAGTGGCTCTTTGTTGTGAGGCCAATAAACATCATACACTCACGTCCAAACATCTAGACCAATAATGTAACGCAACAACAACAAAATCTGCACGGTGAAACAAGAAAACACATTCATGCTGTGAACCTACTGTGTACACGGCTGCTGCAGATGACAACTCCCTCTACATCTGGGGAGGAGGGGGGTGGTCGGCAGATCCTCAGGTACACTGATGTCAGCGGGGCAGGTGCTGACGGTCGTTCAGGAGGCAGAAAGCAGGGCGACACCAAACTGTTCAGACAGGAAACTGGCCCTAAATTAAAACAAGTACATTCAGATGATGGTAAGCGGTAAATAAACTGTACTTATATACAGCAGCTCTCTAGTTTTCTGACCTCTCGGGGTGCTTTTACACTTACAGCTCTCATTCACACGCTCACGCCTAAACATTCACACACAGATGACACACTCTCATTGCAAGATGCAGCATTCACTTTTTAATTTTCTATATTTGCATTTGTATTTATATTGCGGTTTTATCTTTGTCTATACTATTACCTATGTTGCTGAAGCCCCCTGTAATTTCGTTTGTGCTTACAATGATAATAAAAGCTTTCTCTTCTCTTCAGGTGAATTTAGGGGTTCGGTATCTTGCTCAAGATCACTACATAAAGCGCAAAACTCTCTAAATGTTTAGAAAGACGTAGAGGACAGGCGATTTTTTTTTAAAAAGAAGTATTAAAATCATCTGCCGCGTGTGGACGCTGCTTCTGAGGGAAGACTTTCTGTTGCCAATTTAAGCTCTGTGTGAGTCTCCTTTATGGAGTCAGGTGGTGAGTTGTCACATGTTACATAAACAACACAAAAAAAAAGAAAAAACTCCTGTGGTCCACACCTGTTGCTGATCAACACAAACAGCCAGAAACATGACGCACATTTCCTTTAAATTAACACTTTACATTACAATACTCTTTATATATCATGCCACTTTTTATCCTCAGTCTGTTTTGAAGGTTTGTAGGTTATAGATATTTATTGTTTTTGCCTTTTCTACTTTTTCCCTCTGCTGCTGTAACAAGTAAATTTTGATGAATAAAGTATAATCTAACCTAAAATGTTTCAACTTTAACACCACACACGACTTTTAGTACAACTTCTTACAAAGTCTGTGAGGTTTCAGGAGTTAAACCAGCTGCTCTGTGTGTGTCAACATTACAGACAAACTTATTTTCGTGACAACTTTGTTGGTTTCGAAAGGAAAGGGTGTGGCTATGAAGTTTCCCAACGAGACTCTTCTTCTTACACGGCTTTAAACAATATATATATCAAAAGTTGTGGCTGTTTTGGTTGAGTTAACGTTGCTATAACGTTACTACAACGTTAATAAAACGTTAAAATTAAAGAAGTCGTCGCCGACCGTTGGAAAAAAAAAGTAGCTTGAACGTTAGCATCCGGATAGCAACGTTTGGCAAACGTTAGCCAACGTTTATCGGGTGTTAACAAACAAACAAAACACTCCTAACTCATGTTAAGTTTGTCTTTTTAAAAAAAAAGAAGACTTTAACCTCAGTTTAACTTTAGTTTCAGTCTGACAAACATTAAACTTTACGCTTTAAGTTAGCCTAACGGTTACCATAGCTGCTAACGAGGAGGAGGAGGGAGGAGGAGGGGGGCTAATAAGTTAGTTAGCCACTTAGCATCAGGCTGAACTCTCACATTTGTTGTTTTTTATTCAGTCTTAACTCCCGTTAACTGTCGGTTAGTCGATAAACTACAATAATACCGAGCTACAGTGACGTGACTTTGCAGCACGGACCGTGTTTGTGTCGAGCAAACTCGTCAGTTGGTCGTTAGCTGACGTTAGCTCCGGTTTAGCCTGGGAAGCTAAAGAAGCTATTTTCATGAGCTCACACGCGTTTGTTTTAATCAATAAGTCGATTTTCAGCGACACATAAGTGATTAAGGACTGCTATTTCAACTAATGAACACACAAGTTTGGTTAATTAGCTGTTACATTTGCTATTTTTGTACAGAGAGGAGGTAAAAAAAGCTTCTGAGGACTTACCGTGTTCCGCTATGCGTGCGTGTGTGTGTGTGTGTGTGTGTTAACTCTCTCACACACACACACTGGGTGAAGGGTCCGCACACACACACACAGCAGCAGCAGCTGTTGATTGGATCAGCATCAGCCTATCACAGCTGTCCAGGTGAAGGTAACGATTCAAACCGTGTGATTCACCTCTGCAGTCTGCAGCTGGAGGAGTTCATCCAGATGTTTGCGAGAGGACAAAAACATCTGGTGCGCTGCAGCAGTGAAGCGGGAGATACCTGCAGCCACAGACTGCTGCACAGAGAGACACGAGAAGTCTTTGCTACCTGTGGGCATCAGTCTCTACAACTCCTCCCTCTAAATATCACACACTCCAAGTCAAGTCCAGTAGCTATCGAACTGGCTTGTATAATAAATAAGTTAAATCTTCCTCACATGCATTAGATTAGATATACTTTATTCATCCCACCACGGGGATATTTACTTGTTACAGCAGCAGAGGAAAGTGTAGCATACACTACAGAATCAGAAAAAAAGTAGAACAGGCCAACAACAACAAAACAAAAAAAACAATAAACAGGCAGAAATATCTATAACCTACAATAAACACGAAAAACCAACAACCTTCAAAACAGACAAGTACTGAGGATAAAAGTGGCATGATATATAAAAAGAGTATTGTAATGTAAAGTGACCATAATGTAAAAAATATTACAAACAAAGTGACCATGATGTAAATAATAACTGCAAGGTATAAATGAAATAAAATAGAGAAAAATTGCAATGAGACATGAACATGAGACTACAACATGATCAGGTGGTGCAGGTGTGAAGTCTGACAGCAGCAGGGATGAAGGACCTGCAGGACCTCTCCTTCTTACTTTTTTTTTTTTTTAGACATTATCCAATCAGTGTATTCTCTGTACAGTCTCTCAAAGACTAAATTCTTTATAAGGTTTTAGATTTACATATTGCATAGTTCATTGTTACTTGTTTTTTATTTTACTGTTACTGGTTTTATTTAACTGTTATTTATACATGTGTATATAGTGTTAACATGGGATATCGTATAAGTGTATAGTGTTAAAGTTTTGTTTTCTTGCTATCACTTACTATCTAACTTACCATTTGGGAGCTGCTATAACAAAAACAATTTCTCTGTGGGGATTAATAAAGTATTTCTGATTCTGATTCTGAGTAGAGTGAGGCACAGCTCTGTTTGACAGTGTGATCAGCTGTATTAGTGATAAATTATACTCTTAAAACATCAGTTAATTAACGACATGTTTATTTTATAGAGCTGGGGAATTATGTTTCCACCACAGACAGTTAAGTAATCACAAGTGGTGCAACATAACAACTATTTAACTTTTATTTTATTTCAAGTTTCAAGTTCAAGTCAACTTTATTATCAATGATGCCATATGTCCAGGACATACAGAGAATTGAAATTGTGTTTCCCTCTTATCACAGCAATAAACATGAAATATAAAATATAAGTAAAAGATGTAAAAAATAAAAAATATATACAAGCTAAAAGACATCCAAGAAAAGACAGTGCTCAGTTACACTCAATCTTCAATTTTAGTAGATTAGTAGAGTACTAAATCCTATTTATATAGTGCATTAATATCTAATTTATACCTCCCTAATACTAAATAGCAAAAAAAAAGACAAAATAGAATAAGAAATATATGTATAAGTGTACTATACATTGTGTAAATGTGAAATGTTATGTCAAGTACACACAAGAATACCTCTCATAAGATGTATCTAAGGGATTCTCCTCGTGTCTGTGTAGGTTCTCTCCAGGTACTCCAGCTTCCTCCCGTAGTCCAAAGACGTGTAGGTTAATTGGTGTCTCTAATTTGTCTCTATGTGCCCTGCGATAAGCTGGGGACTTGTCCAGGGTGTAAGAGTAAGAGTCATTATTTTCTACATTGTAAATTAACACTGAAAACATCAAAACCATGACATAACACATGTGGAACTATGTAGTAAATGTTGTTGTTCAGAGGTAGTGTAGTAGTGGCATAAAGTAAATAGCTCTATTACACTACACAACAACAATGACAGTCCATCATTACTCTAAGACAGTAAGGAAAATATCATGAGCTTTGAATGTGTCTTCATTTTCACTCACAAAAATCATCAAACACTCTGATAAAACTGGCTCTGTCCCAAGAAAGAAGATCAAGAGTTACCTCTGCTGCAGAGGATGATGATTCAATTACAGTTACCAGCCTCAGGAATCACAAATTAGACCAGTGGAAATCTAGACTTTGGTCTGATGAGTTCAAATTTAAGATTATTGGTTCCACCCGTCGTGTCTTTGTGAGGCAGAGAAGGTGAATGGTTGTTTTCGGCATGTGTGGTTCCCACCGTGAAGCGTGGAGGAGGAGGTGTGATGGTGACACTGTTGGTGATTTATTCAAAATTAAAGCTACACTTGAATTACTGCTACCAGTCATCTCTTTGTTAAAGTTTATAGTTATTATTATTGCTGCTGTTTCTTCCCCCTTCTCTCTGACTCAACCAGTCGTGGCAGACGTCCGCCTACCATGTTCTGCTTGAGGTTTCTGCCATTTAAAGGAAGTTTCTTCTTGCCACCACAAGTGCTTGCTCATAGCGGGACTTGTTGGATCTCTAGACTTGCTCTATATGTAAAGTGTCACATGTTGTTTCTATTTATATTTTAGACAGCGGGCAAAACTTGTGTTTGTAAATTGGGTCATAAAGTCTGAGTATTTACTGGAAACGACATAATCTTGTTCAGGAAGCTAAATAACGTCTCAAAAAGTTACAGTTAATACTCAAACACACAGAGAACAGAGAAGTAAAAACACACGCAGAGTTTTTAGAGAGTGCCTTGATTATGAAAAGTAGCACAGCTGCACTGGGAGCGGATGTTTGGCAGGTGAATTTTTGAGGTGAAGTTTGAAGTTGAGTCCAATAACAAACGCTTTGATGCACCCCGTGTGACTTAAACGTTCTTGTGTTTGTTCTCTTTGGTGTTTCAGATTTGCAGTGATGGCGTCTTTACAGTCTCGCCATCTGATCCCAAGTTTTGTGTTTATCTATAGATATATGTTGTTCAAAGCGTCAGTCTGAGCTGGTTTCTGTGTATTTTCCACATGAAAATCATATTGTGTTATTCCCTTGTTGCTGGATGGATCATAAAGCACTCGTCTGTGTTGTGTATTTGCCTCTGAACTACCGATCTGATAAGCCTAGTACATGTTTAACTTGTAGATCACATGGTGCTGCTGAGCAGACTGAGCGCCTGCCAGAAGTCAGTGGACGCATACAATATAATCTGGCCGCGTTGAAGTCATTACACATCTGTCTTGCCAGTGTTTTGCTGATCGCGGTTTCCCGATAAGCCGCAAAATGCAGAGTGAGTCACCTTAGTGTCGCCTTTCTCTTCCAATTTACTCACCTGAGAGTTCCTGAGTAACGACGCAGACTCACTGAAGAAGATTAATATCTATAATGTTCTCGATGTTGGAGAAGAGTCTCCTCCTCTTCAATACTGAGGATTTAAAAACTTTAAGCGGCACTGTGTAGTAAATATGCTGTAAATATGCACAGCTGTACACATGAATTTGTATAAAACACTAACCCCCAGTGCTCTGAGCTCACAGTTTGAGCAGCTCGGCTAACAAACTGAACTAACAGCAGCTACAGTTGGCAGCAGTTTAATTCACTGTCCATCAGAAAACTCTGTAAATCACAGAGAGTTGAGGCGGAGCAGCCGTTGAGAGGACATCAGAGGGAAAGCCGTCTACCGAACAACTCACAACTGTCAGGAGCAGATCGGGGTTCAGTATCTTGCTCAAGAACATTTCCACTGGACCGGGGGCAGCTGGAAATCTAACCATCAACCCTCCGGTTATCAGATTACCCACTCTGTCGAGCCACAGCCACTCCACTTTTGAGTGAAATTTCTGGCAACTATTGTAATAATTGCTCAGGTCAGACGTTCATGATGAAATGCCACTTAACTTTTCATCTAGCCTCATCATCAAGTCAAATTTTTTTATTGCATCCAATATTTTGAGTTATGATCAGATTCCTGCAAAACCAATGACATTCCCATCAGGCTCTGCTGCACTCGCTCAAAGCACAGAGCTGCCAGCACGACTGTAGTTTTGTCATATTCTCCTTACACAACACTGTATCATAAGCTGAGTGAAGTTTGCACCTCACTTCTGGTCAGGTAACATTGCTTTTGTCTGTGACACACATTTAATTTATGTGGGTGTATCACTGCTAGAATCTAAATATTTTCTTCTGGTTCCTCGTTCACATAATATTTACATACTTTCCATCGTCATCGCGTGTCTGCCAAGTCTCTGTTTCTGTTGGCACGACAAAGACATCACATGAAAGACACCCAGCGGGGGGAACTGAATGGATTAGATGAGTTACTCTTACTGCATATCTTCCTCATAACAGTGTCGGATAACTATGGAGTTCATGACAGACGCCAGGCTGACTGATGATTGCTTTATATCATTTGATGCACTGTAAACTGGGGACAGTGTTGCCATGCTACTCTAACAAATAAAAAAAAGAGTTAACACCACGGTCATCATCATAAAGGGACAGCTGTAAAATTATATTGCGAGTTAAGTAAATAAAAATATGTAAAGTTTGAGTTTAAGTGGCCACTTCATTGTACAAACTACAGATGACCTTAAGAAGAGAAAAACTTTGTTCTCATTTGTTAGTCACAGTATAAAGAGTGGACAGCGAATGCGTGACGTCATGCTGGTAGTCCTACTAAACTACTAAAAATGGGCAAAGACGTGGATTATTGAGGTGTGCTGAATGACACCTGGTTGCATTTGTAATGGCACCTACCTGTCAGTCAAGCCGCCACCTGTTAATTATGCATAATTTTAAGCCTTACATGTTTATTTCTGGAGCCAGACTCAAGTGGATGTTTGAGGAACTGCAGTTTTTGCCACTCTGGCGTTGCCTTCACTTCCCAGTCATGGAGGTTGCTAGACAGGGTAGGATAATCTTCTCAGCAGTCCGAATGGTACGCTGCAGTCTTCCCTTGTCCTCGGCGATGGCAGCAGCATACCAGACGGTGATGGAGAAGGTGAGAATGGACTTAATGATGGAGGTATAGAAGTGCACCATTATCAAACAGAGAGACTTCACAGGGTAGTCTCAAAGGATGACGGATCCACAACCTCTTCTACATGTCCACTGTGTTTAGAGCATCAGCATCAGTTGAGTACTTTAAGACTATTATATTTATACTTTAAGTAAAGTAAATCTGAATACTAAAGACACATCTGCAGAGGTAACATGCAGTTTATAATATGAGGAGCACACACGAAGCTTTGGCTCCAAAGAGACGATATAATAATAATCAGCTGGAGTCACTTCGTGCTCCAAGAGTCGACTAACAAGATGTTTCAGATTTATTTATAGTGTGTGAAGGTGACAATCCTCATCATATATTACATAACGTCTCATCTGATCTAAGCTTTTGAAAACAGTCCAACAACATGTAATCCCTGTTTCCTGTCCCGGTGTCAGCCAATCTGATTTATTTGGAAAAATGGGAACAGGAGATGTCTGTGAAGACGGGTCTGATGTTGGAAGAGCAGAACCAGAACCAGACACTGTCCATCTTTTGCCTTTTATGTGATCTGGGCCAGCTGTTTTGTGTGAGACTTAAAGCATCATCCAAAATGTTTTGTTGGAGCTGCTGCCAGTGGTGGAAAACATATCCAATACAGCATTGTACTGTAACTATAGCACATTAGAAGTAATCGTAGGGGAGATCGGGGTCAGTTGTCACATTCTGTCACATGCTGTCAGAAAAGAGACACTGAAGTGTAATTTCCTGTATCTGTGTCACATTTAGCCGCCGGCGCTTCCTTTTAGGAATTTTAGAGTCTATAGGATGGGACACTGATGGGATGAGTGATGATGTGAGCTCAGATTATGAGCGATTGTTTCGCCCCAGAGTCACTGAAGGCTCATTTTTTTTCACAAAGCCACACATCTTCTGAACATCCTGACAGCAAAAATCCATTTTTCAGATGAACAAAAAATCTACTTTGTTGGAGACCTGTCTGCCTCAGCAGATAGAAACTCTTGCGAGATCTGGCAGTACCGATATCTCTCCTCTCTGCTGGTGCTGAATCGTCGATCTGTTCCACCAGAGAAACAACAACAACAAGAACAACTAAACTAATAACTTTCTCTGGTACAACACACTCAAGGTTTCAGCCGTCTACACGATATGCTTAACACTTCTAGATGGTACGGACTGTATCTCAGTTTGTGTACATTCATACTTACACTTACTATTTTGAATACATATGTGTGATCACACTGTAAATTATGACAAAATACAGTGTACTGAGAATACCCGGATGGTGCAAAAGGTCAAAGGGTTTAGTGTGGAGCGTTCTCGATTGGCATTGTAAAAAACTGTGGCAAAGTTTCTGGAGTTCTGCAGTAAAATGTCAACATATATGACTATATGACCAATATTAGACGGTTATGGGTCACAAGATGAATGTAAGAGGTCATGAGATGATTAATGAGGAAGCAAAAACAGGAAAAACATTGTGAAATATTAGCTATTGTTACATTTTCTGGGCCGGTTATTTAAATGAAACCTCCACCTTTTGGAAGAGCAGCTCATAGAGTAGACCCAATCTAAATCTAATCTTTAATCTGAAATCTAAAATCTTCATTTGAAAAGTTACTAGTGGCTTTAGCTGTAAAATAAACAGTGTAAGGTACAATACATTCCTCTGAAATGTGGTGGAGTAGAAGTACAACAGCAATAAATGGAAATACTCAAGTAAAATACCTCAAAACGGCACTTTGATACTTAAAAACTGCTCAAAGTTTAAACAGTTTAATCTGTCATTTTATCCCCACGTGCAGTTTGTGATGCTGTTGGACAGGAGAAGGCGACTGTGTGTTGCTTCAAACGAGACAAAAACAACATGACCCGAGAGAGATATGCATGATGAAGAAACAAAGAGCCTCAGGATGGATGTAATCGACTGTTTTGTTGTTTGTTTTTCTTCTGATTTTAATCCCAAATTGTTTGTGAGTCATCTTCAGTTTATCAGTCAGTGTTAACACACTCGTTAATGTCTCTCTGTTGTGTTGTCATCGTTAATAAACCCTCTCTTCTTTCCTGTTTTCGTGCTGTTTTATTGATATTTACTGATAATCATGTTTATATCTTCTCCCCTTTTAGTTCACATTCTCCTTTTCGTTTACCTGTTCCTGATACCTCCATGTTTTCATCATGTTCAGTTCATGTGCATCCTCGTCATTTCTTAATTAATAGGTCATATTCACAGCCGGAGCACAGGTGTTACGAATAACAATGGGTCCGTTATATTCAGGTGTCCCAGTTAGCCATGCCGGTGTGACAGTGAGCCAGCACGAACGATACCAGGACACTGAACTGATTGATTAATTTAATTTAAATGATTATTTAACTCATGACATGTCAGAATATCTCCTGTGTGTTTTAATCCTCGTCTTCCTCAGCATTGTTTCTCCTCTGTGATGTTTATTTAGGTCATGTTCCCATGCAATCAAATCCCTGCAGTCGGTGTTTAGTGCGTGGCAGCAGCATATTCAGCAGTCAGAACTTCTTTGTTTATTGTATTTTGGCTTCCTCTTCTCGCTCTGCTGGTTTCTGGCTCCCCCCTCAGTGAGAAGTAGATTACGAGCCGTGTGTCTCACAAAGTATCAGAGCTGAATTAATGTTTGTTCACTGCAGGAGCTGAAATCATGTTTATCTTGTTTAATTACAAAAGTTGCTGTTGAAGAATCGTTGTATATTAAAAAAAAAGTCTCAGTGGTTTGGCAAGCAGCTTCCTGTAAAGGAGTTTAATTTGTCTTCACATTTGAAGCCATGTGAGCTGATTTATTTCCCCTTTTACACAAAAACTTATGTGCACTATTTCTAACAGCAGGTTTATTGATGTAACACAGCGAATCATTAAAAAAACACTTGAATAATCGCCGCTGTGTGCTGGAATAAGCATCATTACATAATTTAAACATCCTGTACACCTTATCTGAGTTTTACTATTACTAAATTACAATCCTATCCTATACAATAATATATTTTTAAATATTCTTTTCTCTATAGATCTCAAAGACTGCAACGAGGAAAACTCAAATCAGAAAACCATGTAGAAATCAGTATGTTCAGTGTGAAGCATGGAGGCGTGACTGTGTGCGTCAAGCAGAACCAGGACCAGAGTCAAAGCCAGAACCATAGTGAGAACCACAGAGCCAAAACCAGAGTTAGAGTCAGTCCAGAACCAGAGAGTCAGAGAGTGTCTGCAGGAATATGGAGGCATTTATAGGACAGAGCACACCAGCCCAGATCACCTCCAAAAACACCACAAGGAGAGCAGGAGGGACACCCAGTGACCAGGCGGAGGGGTCGTCACACTGTGACCACTGACATCATGATATAGTGTGTGTTTAATCATCTGTTCACAACCCTTCTTCTCCTGGTGAAGCCTCATTAACGTTTCTTTTTCAGCTTCTGCTGAAGTTGCTCTTTGTTTGTTTTGTTTTGTTACCAGATCTGAATTTTCATCTGCAGTAAGAAAACTAGATTTCACTGTAGAGAAGATTATAGATGTTTGTTTGAACAAGAATGAAAAGATCATCATCGTCTACCTCCAATCTCACCTGATGGAATCATCTCTTATAGACACATCAGAAATATTCCTCTAAATCCACCCCGACTACAGCTGATTATTATTTTATCCTGCATGTCTTCACCCGTCACTGCTGCTCACTAACAGGCGGTGTGAAGGATACGCCGGGCACGCTTCATGGATGCACCTTTCACACCTGCCATAGATGTTTTATGGTCGCGCACTAATGGATCTCCTCCTGGCAGTGCCTGCTGTCATTATCTGCCTCCTCCTCCTCTTCGTCCTTGCATTCAGTCTTGAAGAGCAGCACTGTGTTTTACTGCACGACGTGCAGCATTCAGACTGTCTAATTAGGTCGTATCTAAAAAAGACAAGGGTTTCTGCATTGGAATTGCTGACACCAGGTCTTTTGGGTGCCTCAGGGCTCAGTGCTAGGTCCAATTCTGCTCTCCATTTACATGCTCCCTCGAGGTCACATTATTTATAAACCTTTACACGGGCGATACTCTAAGCTGTGACCCGTCTAATAACTAAAAACTGCCTTCAGGACATCCACAAATGGACGTCACAAAATGTCCATTTGCAGCTTAATGCTCATAAGACATAGATATATTGTTCACAGGTCAGGGCTCTGAAAATAATCAAATCTCAAACAGTCTTGGCTCTCTGTCCTTTTCCATAACTCAGCATTGCAGAAACCTTTGCATCATTTTTTGACCAAAACCTCAGCTTAGAAACACGTTAACTCAGTGGTTCAGTCCTGCTTTTGTCACCTGAGAAACAGTTTAATGATTAAGTGATTACTGGTTGCCTATAGAGTTGATTTAAAAGATTTTATTGATTATATTATTATACAGCCCTGAGAGGCCTCGCCCTGTGTTATATAGCTGACTTGTAAGTGCTCTATGTCCCCTCTTGCTCCCTCAGATCCTTACATACGTCATAATTTGCAGTTTGGGCTCCAAGCAAGGCGGCAACCTCTGTGTCCATGAAGTGGAGCCAGTGCTCCAAGACTGTAAGAAGATCAGGACCGCAAACTCTGTATCGTCTTTTAAAATTAAAAATGCACTTCTATAAAACGACCTTTAGTTGATCTTTTTATGTTCCATGTCGCATTTTATTCAATCTTTTATTGATTTATTGCTTTAAACTTATGATTTGTTTTATTGTGAAGGACTTTGTAACTGAAAGGTGCTATATAAATAAAGTTTATTATTAATAAGTGTTGAGTTTTAGCTGTTAAAATATATATACACAGATTTTTATTTTATTTTGAAGTGAGTGGAAACACAGTTTGGAGACCTTGCAGTCTTCAGAAGAAGCTGTTAATTCTTGTTATCCATCACACTGAGCTTGAAGCCTTTGTTCCGCCTCAGTCTATTATCTATTAACACCCACTGGAAGAAATCAAAGTCTCTACCAGGAATTAATTTCTCCCCTTTATGATCAACTTAATTGGGGTAGAAGTGCACGACACATCAGGATTAAACGTGCTAAACTCTGAGTGGTGCACGAGGACATCTAGTGGTTTCTTTCTTGTGTTTCAAGTGAAAGGACGAGACTTCTCCATAGAACAAAAGGGCTTTATTCCACAATATAAACTTGTAACATCTTCAGCTACCCAGAGTCCTTCCTACAGTATCCTCTGCCGGGGTTTTACATGCTGTGTGTGTGTGTGTGTGTGTGTGGAGTTTACACATCAGCTGGTGTCCTGCTCCACCATCCATCAGCCACTCCACAGCTGTAATCCACCCCAAACCTTTGTGTAGCCTTCTGTACATCACACCATCGCTAAAGCACCAACACAACTCAGCGGAGATCAAGCCATTAAAGTCAATTCAGACAAAAATTATTGCTCAGATAAATAAACCTATTCTACAAAAAAAAAAAGAGGAATAATTATATTAAGATGCATGTATTAAACACTGGATTTAAAGAAACAAATTGTCTTTTTTTTTTTTATTATTTATTCATTTTTTTTTAATTAAGGGGGGGATAGTGGATGAAAACCTCGACTTCTGCCCCCTTAGCTCTGGTTTAACATGCAAGGAGGTCCCAGAGAAGATAATATTAACCTTCGATTCACCGTCTTTACTGGGTGCATCATGTTGTAAGACTCCTTTGCGTCGGTGTAATGGAATCCCATGCAGCACACTTCACATCCTGATTTTTTTTTTTGTTTGTTTTGTTTTTTTTTTTCATTTAGACGACCACAAACAATTCATAAGAAGAAAGAAATATATATATAGATAGAATATAATATAAATATTATATTATTATATATATATATATATGTAAAAATACAAAAAAAAATAACTAAACATTATAGTTCTGGACAACAAGTCAAAGAGGAGATAGCACCGTTGTTACAAAAGGGTCGGACAGACGGGACAGGGAGGTGACGGCGGGGTACAGGATCAGTGACACATCCAGACTGGGTGGCTCCAACAAAACGGACCGACGACGACGACTTCCTTCAGAAAAAAGAAAAAAAAAAACCCTTCTTCTTCATTTTCTCGCGTGTCCATCGCTCAGTGTACACCTGACACAAATGTAGTCCTCCTTCTCCGCCATCTCGGCCGTAACGCCAACGCAGACCTGGTGGAACCACTGGTTACAGCTGCCGTCACACTGGACCCAATCCACCTGCAGGAGAGCACACACACACACACACACACACGAGTGAACTTTAAGCTGGAATAAATTAAACAAGCTGTCACTTTTCCAGTTAATATATATATATTTTTTACACATCCAGCAGTTACGGAGCGACATTATGATTCATTCAGAGTCGTGTTTGTGGTCGTCTGCTGAACGTAAAATCGATATTGATCTAGCTCTGTTTTTGCTCTCCACCGACTCCTGAGGGAAACATCCGTCACTTTAGCTTCTAAATGCTTCACAACGTTCACCAGCTGGTCGCTCACATGAACAGTATGAATACGGACGGCGTGTCTGTGACGTCGACCCACGGGCTTCTGAAGAGCGGCGGCTATGGCCGCGGTCATCTCGGTGTAAACATTTTTATTTCGTATGCAGTTTTTGCAGCTTCTGCATCGGCTTCACTTTACAACCACAGACCACAGACTGTCAAAAGTCAGAATTTTTTTTGGGTTGCAAAGACCGAGGATCTTGATTATTTCCCCAGCGTGCACCTGGTGGAAATTTACAAGAAGAAAAACCGTTGAACAATGGAGCAGAAAACAAAAGCAGCTTTTGTCCACAGCTCTCTCCTTGTGTGTTTGCATTTCGGGGGCTGCAGCACATTTTTTTGGGCGGACACGACACAAAGAGGGACTCTCGCTCACTGCACAACAATTTCTCCTCCTTTTCAAGAATCCAAGAGAACCGAGGCTTCACGTTTGTGTTAGCGAGCACAAGTAAACACGTGTGCTTCCTGATGGCGAAAGAGAGAGCGCACCTATTGGCACTGTTCACGTGAACGTAGCTCATGTTTGATTTTAGTGGATTTAGACTTAAGTCTAGTCCCTCTTTTTTGTTCCCATGAAACCAGAGAAACACAAAGAAGATTTCCATCTGATTGATGAGCTCATACAGCTGAAGAATCATAATCGGATCTATCGTGTTCCTGCCAGCGTTCCTTGAGTCAGCTGGACGCTGCTCTTCAAACATGGCGATGCAGCAGGAGGTGGTTTGTCTTTTATGTTTGTGTCTAAATGTCTAAATGTAGAACTCTTTCTCTGCTGCTCAAATCAATTCATTTTGCTCAGTTTGACGGATGTTTTTTCTCACCTCGTCTCCTTCTGGCATCTGACACCTCTCCGCCGGACACACGGCCATTTCCTCATCGGAGTCGTCGGACTGAGAGAAATCGGAGCGCGGAGACGACGAGTTTTGCCTGCGCTGCAGGTTCTTCTTATTCATCTTCTGTCGTTTGTGAGAGTGCTTTTTGTCCTTCCCCCTGCGCTCCGTGTCTGAACCTTCCCTCTCCAGATGCCGCTTTGTTTTCTTCTCGGAGCCGTGGACGCCATCCTGAAAATAAAAAAACAAATTAAAGCTGATACTGAAGCGGAGGAGTTCTTTATTCGTCAGTTCATTTGGTGGCGAGAGTTTGTACCTGGTTCAGTGGCAGATTGTTTCCCTGAGAGTTTAACTGCATGTCGAAGTCTGTGGACTCGTCCTGCGGTGGCGACATGCATCTGTCTGTGTGCTGACTGTTGGCTCTGTCCAATAAAACGTGGTAGACGGTCTGGACCTCCGGCAGAGAAACCTGCAGCAGGAGCCCCTCCACCATCAGCTCCTCCAGATCCCGACTCAAGCCTGTCACACAGAAGACGACCCAGAACATGAACACTAATAATCTATAATGAACGACAGAAACAGGTTTCTTCAGAATGAGACGACACTGACCCTGCAGCGGGATGCATCTCTGCTCGGTGTAGAAGACCGTCTGAGCATGGCTTGTCCTATTCCACTCCGGAGTCAAACAAGGAGCCTGTATCCAAAACATCAAATCCAAACTTAACAAATGCAAGTAAAACTTTCGGAGCTGCTACAAACGGAGGCACAAGGAGCTGAAGAGTGACCTGAGTGTTGTTCTGAGCTTCGTTGCTCCCTGATGCCCAGCGCGTTAAGGTGGGAGGAGTTCCCGGTCTCTCTTCCAATTCCGGCAGGTTACAAGACTGTGAAATGTCCTGCGCTCGCTGCTGCCAGTTTACTGTCCTCTCAACCAGATATTGCAGCGCGTCGCCCTCCGGCAGGCGAACCCCTATGTGCCGCAGAGACGCGAGCAGAGAGAGGACTTTGTTCAATGGGGGCTTTTCTGATCGCTGGCACTGCGGACAGAGCCACGGCTGTGTTTCGCTGGAGTCCGACGGGTCTCTGACGCACACGCTGTGGAAGGCGTCCCGGCAGAGTTCACACTGTAGCATCGCGCCCATGGGCGCCTTCTGACAGACGCACACCCTCAGGTCCATGCAGTCCGCTGTGGGAAGGAGCTTCGACTCATTTGCTGCCCTGAGATTAGAGAAAGCCTCCATCTCCCTCACCCGCAGCTCCTCCAGAGTTGCCATCTGGTGGATGAAACATAGACTGAGTCAGAACATCTGATAATGAGTGTTTCAATAATCCCGTCATCGGCCTCTGTGTCTTTGTGGGGAGCACTTACTGCAGAGGTAGAGTCCTTGGTGTCTGAAAGCGCTTTCTCCACGTCGCTGAGAGTGTTGAGCCTCTGTGTTTTCTTCTTGTTGCTTTTGGGCGATTCTTTCCCTTTCTTCGCCTTCCTCTTTGGAGAGCCGACGTTTCCAACTTCACATCTTGGACACAGGACCTGCGATGAATAAAACAGGTTCAGAGGAGTAAAGACCACCAGCTCCGTTATCTTAAAGGTTACATTCAGACAGGATCCGGCTCTGCATTGAGAAGCCAGAACACAACAGGTAGAGTATCAGAGTTTAGTGTGGAGGAGTTTGAGCAGTCTGAGCGTCTCCTTTGTGGACTGCGTTTTTCTAAAAGTTGGATCCAGTTTAACCTCTCCACAGCAGTTCGCTGCATTTTTTGGCAGACACCCCTGTGGCCCACGCCACCACCACCAAAACAAACTACCCTTCACTCAAAAACCTGTTCTCGCTGGATCCTCTCTGAATGTACGCTTACATTTTATATTTGCCTGAGCAGCTTACATGTGTGAAATTCACCTGTAACATACAGAAATGTTTGTATTTAATACTTTGTTTTAAGACTTTGTGGCTCTCTTTGAAATATTTTTCTGCGTCTTTTTGTGCAACAAAGAAACAAGTCTTGTAATCACAGCTCATCAATAAAGCTCACTGACCTTTAAAATAAGTAATCACAGACAGGTTGTAGTCTTAAAACAGCGCTCTGACGCCGTGTTTGTTACCACGCCTAAATGAGCTGCAAATGTGCGCTCGATATTCTCGTAAAAAAACAAGAAAAATGTTGGCATTAGTGGCAGCTGAGGACCACATGCTCGGCCTCAAACCTTTAAAGTGGATGGTAAAAACTTAATGTAATCAGATCCAGTGAACATGCGGAGTAAATGACCTGAACCCCCGAGGCCTCAACCGCTTATTATTCATTTAAAAATTTTAATTTGTCGGTTTTACCTCGAGTAAAGTCAGGGTTGAGTCTTTCTGAAGAAAAGTTGTAGCTGCAGACTCTTTCCATTCTTGCACTTCCACCATCAAAGACTCCAGCCTGTCCAACGGCTCCAGGTGGACTTGGATGGCTTGTCCTCGCAGCACCATGTCAGAGAGGCTGTCCATCATCGGTACGCCACCACTGGCCTGAAAAAAAAAAAAAAAGGCAGGTTATCTCAGTTTAAAAAAATCAACCAACGGGAGAGAGCAAGACATGAAACGTGAGGTGTGTCCTCACCTGAAGCTCCTCGGCTTCCTGAAGCCACTCTCTGGCTTTCCTGATGGTGTCTTTCAGGAGGAGACAGTTCGGGAGGTAAGCGGGGATGCCGGACGCCTTCTCAGCAGCCGCGCTGAGAGTCTCTATGGAGTGTGGCGGTCTGTGGTGGGCAGCGAAACACAAAATGATGCACTGCAGGCGACAAACTTGGGACACAATAACTCACTATGACGAGAACTGTCATGGCATTTTCTTCCAACATCTTTGCAGGAAATGATTTCCTCCAACCAACACTTTGAAAACATCGTGGACACCTAGAGCTACTTTAAAAAAAAATCAAGACTCTCTACATGGAAAACACTAGAAAATACAATTAAAATCATATTTTTAGTACAGTGAAACCCAAAATTCAAAGCTGCGGTAATTTAAGCATGGTGAAGGAACATAACATTTCTGAAGAATGTAGAAATTTAAAAGCCCTGGCTTGAAATTAGTTTTTCTGACGATGGAGAGAAGAGATGCACATTCCTGACAGCCATGCCATTAAAGCCTTTGAAGCACTAGTGACAGTTAATACTGAACAGCACTGAGTACCAATGGAATGAGGGCAGAACTAAATATGATGCTCACTTTTTGTTGGTCTTGTTGAATATTCTAGCAGCAGCATTTTGCACTAGCTGTAATTAAAATGAAGCATAATCAGGAGCACTGACGTCATATTACATTATTCACTTACAATCAGTGCAAACACCTCGACACAAAGTTACAGCTACGTTTTTGTTTTTTTTCCTCCCCCACCCTGTCGTTTAGACGCTAACACGGATCAGGCGGCGGCGCCCTCACCTGGCTTTAAGGAGACTGCTCGCTTTGTCCTCCCAGTGCTCGGACATGGTGAGCAGCTCCTGCAGGCGCGCCATGGCTTTCTCCACGGACGGATGAGGTGCCAGGCCGACGCCCTGGTCAATGAGCCTCCTCATGGTCTCCAGAGTTAAGGAGGCGGGCTGAGCGCTGGCCTGCTGCACCCCCTCCAGCCAGCGTGCCTGCTCCAGCCTCACTCGGAGGCGGGGCAGCTCGGGCAGCTCCACGTCGAAGTCGAAGCTGACGTCCAACAGGCTCTGGATCTCGGCGACGCTCGGGACTTCGTCTGCCAGGACTTTCTCGCTGTGCTGCTGGAAGTCTTCGATGCGATTCAAGAGCTCCTGAAGAAAGAAATCAAACATGCAGGGAGTCAAAATGAAAGCACACAACAAACTGTGTAGCTGTTTTAGGCCAGGCAGTATGGATTAACACTAGAACCTCCATGGGGAGTCAGTCGTAAAAACATCATTTCTTGAAGCAGTAACCTTTGAAGTATCGATTAAATATAGCTCTCTGTAGCTGGTATGGCATATGTGCTCATCAAAAGATGTTTAGCAATGCTCGTTGCTAGGCAACAGGGCAGGTGGTGACTGTTGGTTTCTATGACAATGGCTGAAGGTATAAACGATCTTCTTTTTAATCCGCATCCCTCATAACTCACAAGATGATTATTAAACCCATTTCGGGAAAAGTCGTGAACAGAGAGGAGTTTTATTTTGAAAGAGTATTTTGCAATCTTTCAAGTCTGTCTTGAAACAACCCGTCCTGGTTCAGGTGCCCGTAGGAACCCTGAAACAGGTTTCAAGCTTCAGCAGTCTGACTTTGCCAAATCAAAAACATACTTTCCAGCGTTTGTGTTTTTAAATATCAAATTCTCTTGTTATTTTTTTTTAAATATTACTGAAGTGGCATTTTACTTGCGGCTAAAACTGGAGTCTTAACTGAGACATGAAGCTGACCTTTGCAGCAGAGCTTGCAGCCATTCGCACGTTTTTCTTTCCTC